>NW_012130123.1:447080-455167 GCF_000143395.1 Atta cephalotes | reverse complement strand
TATATATATATATATATATATATATATATATATATATATATATATATATATATATATATATATATATATATATATATATATATATAANANTTTTTTTACATTTTTTCAAACTTGATTTTTTTCTAAAACAAATAGTGCGAAAATTACCTTTATAATTATTTTTAATGTTAATTTTCACATTACATTATTATTTCTATTACATCAAAATAATTTTATAAAAGAAAAAAGAATGTATGAACATGTATGGACATATTTCATATATAATTATACATTTATAAATATTTATGCGTGTTTGTACATATTTATATATATTTATGCATGAAAAATTTTTTACCGAGTAGCGATATGTTCCATGTGCCACAGAGTTTTGCTACCATTAACTGGTTATTTAACTGGTTACCGCTATTTTACTCACGCATTAAAATCTCTTCCTCTCTTTCTCTCAAAACATATGGAATTTATCATTAATTTGCTATTATGATATGGTTACATACAAAATTTTGCGAAGATCAATGAAAAGAAAGATTGTAATGGGATATCGCAGAGATCGAGAAAGAGGTCTGCCAAAAATAACCCGGTTTCAATTTCCGCTACTGCGTTCATGATTGACAATCGCCAGCCGAGAACATCGTAATGGTAGGCGATCGAGGACATAAATCTAGGTTAACGCTAGGAAAACTACGAGTTTTTGTGAGAGGCTTCTCCTTCCGACGTTCGTTATACATTATCTCGTCTCTCAAGTTTCTTTAATTTGACTGGTCAGCGACGATGAATATTTAAATTTAAAAAAAAGTGATAACATCCAAATGCAAAAAAGGCAAAAAAAGGAAAAAACAAATATATAATAAAAATAAAAAATCATTTACACGCCCATGAAATTTCGTGCGTTTTTTTTAGATCTTCGAGAGACATGCGTATTCGCAAAATAAGTAGAGGATTACATTTTTTTATAAATACGCGGAACTTTTTGTTCGAGTGCTGTCGAGTGTATGTCTTGTGTGCGGAAAAGTCCACATTGCAATTTCTTAGAAGACACTCCGGTTCTCTGCATCGAGCATTCTCTATGATTTTATGTAGCATTTAGCTTGTGAATGCATGATTAGATATTAAATCACGTTTTAAAAGATTAAAGACTACCTGGAAAGATTTAATAGCTAAGTTCAAATGGCACTCGAACCAAATGATTCAGATGTTTAATGTCAGAACTTGAATTAAGAACTGAAATGTCAATTTTTAAGAGTGGAGTATCCTGCGCCAAAAGATTCTATAGTCAAATTGCTCAACTTGCGAAAGATTAAATTTAAAAATTAATAGATATATATAAGTTAGACATTGATCTAACTACTCACTTACCAAAATAATAAATAGTATTCTATATATGAATCGTTAATTATTCACTGTTAAATATTAAAGAAGCAACATAAACCCTTAAGTTAAATAATGTTTTATTATTTTTAATTTTCATGCGTATCAAAATGTAAATTAATTTATTTCTAAGTCAGTTTTCAAGCAAACAATGTTCACAATTTATGCACTTACTAAATAATTAAATACATTTAAATTAAATTTGATATATTTTCTTGGGTTAAATTGTTTAACTTTATTGTTTTAATTAAATTAACGACATATTATATGACAAATAAGAGCAATGGCAACCTAGAAATGATTAGAAACTACTCCAACAGCACAAAACTTATATTGTTACAACGTGTAATATTGCAGCAATATTGCTGCAACTTTTGTTAGCTGTTAGAATATTCAAATTGGATAATTTGATAATATGAATTTAACAGTGTTTTTTATAAACTGACAATATCGTTTAATATATTCTATGTAAAGTGAAGCTTTGAAGAAGCCTTGCAATTATCAAATATCAACAAATGGATTCTATTGACTCACAAAATCAATATTTCAATCGATCTTATGTGAATGTACGTCAAGCAGATCGCTAATAAAGAACTTCTTATCGCTCAAAACACTTCAGTAATTACAGAATTATTACGTAATTACGATCTTTTTTCTTTTCGTAATTGATCTTATTTCAAGTTCGAACGAGCCTTGATTCTTTAATTAGAGGATAATTAATTTCAGTACTGTGCAAACAATAGCTTCCGCGGCACCGACAAATCCTAACAGGTTGCTTTCTAGAGGTTGCTATTATTCGTTTGTGCAAAACTGAGAATAATCCGACATAATTGCTATATTCTCCTTCGACTTGACATTTTCTGCATACCGCCCGATGTGTTACGTAATATCATAGACTTCGTATCATTCATCACTTATTAAAAAAAAAAGGATAAAAAGAAGAATAAATAAGAATCTTACATAAAATTAATTTTTATGAATATGCTATTTTTATGAACATATTACTTTAAACCTTTTTTGTTTAACGTGTTTGTGCTAATAATGATTATTAAGTATAATATATCTGTTAATAACAACTTTTTACTTCGTAATCGTATAAAATATTCTGATATTTTTAAACGCTATTCTTTCTACGATTATTTCTACGATTATAAGGTAACTCCGGCATATACATCGCACTTATCAAAAATTTAATTTATTAAGTATTATTTACTATGTTTAAAATAAACGAACTATATCAGTAAAAACTTTGTACTGTCTACTATTACGAAAAAAATATTAGAAATCTGAAATATTTATATTTCGTATTAAAAAATGAACTTTTTTAATACTTGCATTTTTGTCCCATAGGGGTGGGATATATGGTTACTCATAGGGGAAGAAGGGATATGTACAGCTCATAAAAAATTTACAAATAATGCATATAAATAAGACATAAAATGACAATAACTTATAAATACGTTTATAAAGTTTTATTAAGGAATAAGATAAGGAATAAGATGATAAATATATATATGAAGTAGATGTAGAATAAGTAATAATTACAATATTCTCACATGTATTACAAGTGTTATGACATGAGGTACATATTTCATGTAATACGTTTATTGCATTTAGTGCATTGAATTCAATGCGTATTTTGTATGCTTTGGGCATAAATCCCTGCTAAAAATGCCGTGTATCCTAAACAGAGGGGTATACAAGGGATATACAAGACAACAAACTAAACAAAGAATACAAGAGCAAAAAATATTTATATTTTGTTATACAACATGCTTTACTATTCCTCTACACTCATGTATCACGAAATAACCACAGTCTTTTGCACGTCCTACAATAATCATTTTATGTAGATTATAATTTATGATGCTAACAAATCGATTCAACTCATAATAATTTCATTAATATTAGAAATTGAAATCGTAATATTATACGTAACATTATACTAATATAACATAAAGGCATATAATAGAGAGAGAGTAGTTACGGGAAAATTATTCCTTCTATTTTCTCTGATTTCTGCGGCGTAAATCTCAACGCGGCGTATTTGTCGGAGTTACCCTATAAAAAATATATATAGAAAGTTATATAATAACTAGTTGCTCTTTTTCAATAAGATCTTTTATCTTTTCTTTTTTCATTGTTTCACTGCGCATTGCATTGTAATATATTTATTATTATTATTATCACATTTTTTTATCTACTTTATCTATTTTATCTTTGTGATCGTCATTAGTTTAAAATAACCGTTTATAATTTTTAACGATCTATCGATTTCTATGGACATTTAAAAAATTTTTTTATTTATATATTTATTATTTAATTTTAAGGAAGACTTCGTAGGTTGAAAAAAATATTTCTTTAATATTTTACTTTAATAGTTTACTTTTTGACCAACATCCATTAATTGCTCATTTGGTCTTTTTCTGTTGTATCATATTATGTTTAAAAAAAAACAAGTTTTATTATGTCTAAATACACGTGGCATCAAGTAATCGCAGTAATAACTTAGAATGCGTCCATGAACTATGTCGGGTGTCTTGGAAACTATATATTCGCACAGTAAATAAGAAAAATACACGTCTACCGGATACCAGGTCTGAAGGGGTTAATACCCCACCGCCACACGCCACAAACGTTGGCGAACGCTATAATCGACTGCGCTGTAATTTGCGGGGCGAGACGGCGTAACTAAGTAAGTCAACGATGTCTTTCGCAACGCTCAGTTCTCATCTTTCGAGTTCTTCAAGTCACGTCATTATTTTAAAGACACGGCGAAACCGGCGAACCAAGATGAAATAATTAATTGCCGTTTAATTATACGAAATCCCAATGGCAATTCCATATTATACTGTGTCATTAACGGATAGACAGGTACGTTCTGTAATCGTGAGACTATTTATAACACAATGCATTTGAAAAGCCTTTATTTTTATACATTGATCGTGTAATACAAAAGTGCGAGGATAATTGAATTGATCGAGTATTACAATGCAATTTGGAGGAGGTGGCTGTATGGAAATGCGAATTACATTATCATATTATTCATTTCATTTTATTACGGTGAAATATTATCAGCATAAAAAAATCGGAGAAACTTCTTTCCTAGAAAATATGTGTAATAAAAAAAATAATAAGCGTCAATCTTGTTAGTTAATTTTAATTTCCCTCCGTATAATCTGGGTATTTTTTAGCACAAGCGAAATTTCACTTTCAAACTTCTTCAAAATAAAGAAAAAGTTCTCTCTCCTAAAATACCTTGTTATAAAACTATTCAGTAATAAAGACGTTGAAAAGTATTCTGAATTTTTCCTTTTTTGAAAGTCTAGAACAATAAAAAGATTGCAAACGGAAGGAGTAAAATATGATTGCAAACGGAGAATTAAATCTAATTTAATCACAAGAACAGTTGTTAAAAAATGTTAAAAATTACAAACTCACGACAACTAGCGGTTTGTTGCAACACTTGCCGCAAAGAAAACGCCGGCTAGAGATCCAACGTGACCTGCAAGGACGTTCAATGATTCCGCGATATCCTATAATGCGTACTTCGATAACAAAGCTAATTCTTATCTTATTTTCTAGGAAAGATAGCTCAATCGATCACCGCAGGAATATCAATTAGAATTGTAATATCGCATATGCAGAGTGTTATAAAATAACGGAATCATCTCTAGTGAGCAGATAGCATCAAATGCAACTTTCTTTCGACACGCGAATCGATTCTTAAAACATTATATTAAAAATTTACTGTTTAGTGTTGTTTGCAAAAACTTAAAGCACATCTTGCTAACGGAAACAAGGCAATATCAATATATAATTGCCCGTTTCTGAACCATGAAGTAACTAGACTGCATCTGATCTGCAGCGAAAGCGATTTCTCATTCGCACGTTTCTATTTTTATTTTTTTTAACAGTCCAGAACTTTCTCCTATCATGAAATTTAAGAATAATAAACTGAATATAATAATTAGATGATAATTTTAAAAAAAGATTTGTAAGCTAGAAAAACATTCTGGATTAAGTAGGCATGCAAGAAATACTGACTTACTTCTCCCATCGATGCAGAGTTGATTTAATGGCATTTTTGTTGTTTGCACAATCGCATCTTCGCATTACTCGACGTATGTAATGTACGTAGGTTGCTATCGACTAGCTTTCATCGGTGACGTAAGTTCCGACATTTACTCGTTTTCAGGAAGGAAAAACTCTCACCTTTTCAAGTGTAAATTATTTCGAAACGTGAATGAATGAAATGATCCACGAGACATCTCAAGATTTGTGAATTTTATAAATTATCAGATTCTTCCAGAAATATAATAATCATAACTAAAATAAAATGAATAAAATGATTAATCATTTTTAATTTTAATTGCATCTTGTTCCTTCTTCATTCTTAATTTCTATACTATTCAAACATGTATGTTTTGCTTATACAATTTTCCTCATAAATCTATCTTTGATTATTGCGCAATTGGATAATAAATGATATTAACTTCTGTCGTTTCATTAAAATTAATGAAAGTGAAAAAAGAGATATTTAAATGAAGTTGAATGAAAAATTCACTCGATAATTAACGGAGGCTTTTGCAACAAGCGTAAAAAGTATCTCGATAAACCTAGTTCTCAGAGTAATATTCTGGAAAGTGATGCGTGGGTATAAAGAGAGAAAAGATCTCAAGAAAAATTGCCAGGCGTGCAATGCTGTAGCAAAGTAACAATGTTCTCTGTAAAATAAGCATAAACTTATGAAAATCAATTCTAGATCGTGTAAGATTTATATCTAATGTCTGTTAGTGCACGAAAAACTAATCAAACAACTTCTTATTATAGAACTATATTTTTTTGTACAAATAATAAATCAATAATACATTGCGTGTTAAAAAACATAGATATAAATATTAGCAAATTTTTGATTGGCAAAGATAAAAATAGTGACCCATCCTAAATTGTGGAAACATTGCACAATAATGACATTATAAATTAAAATTACAAATTTTATACAAGATTTGATCATATGATTATTAATGTTTTCTTTTCGATAGTTTACAATATCTTATCAGAAGCTATTTGAAGAAACATTTAAATAAGAATTCATTCGTTCAGTCGACGAGATAAATGATAACCGTATATATATATATATATATATATATATATATATATACATTATTAAATGCTCCAGATGCTTAAGATTATTCATAATTATTATAATTTATGACTGTAAATAAATAATTGTGAGCACGATTGTTTAATCCTATATAATCAATAAAAAATGCTGCTAAATAGACATTTAAAGACAATTAAAGAGGATGGAAATTCCTACAAACCGATAAATAGTTTAATCATTATGAGAAAATGGAAGATGGAGAACTTTATTATCTTTTTTTAGTTAATTATACGCAATAAGTATAATAATATATGATAATATCCAGTCATTTCCGATAATGCTATTCTTAATAAGACAAACGTTCATTAACAAAAACATTATTTTAGTGCTAATCGATATTATTTATTATACATACATTTCCTTTAATTGTCTTCATAAGAAACTCTTGCAAATAAAATCGAAATCTCCTCTTGCCCGCTTTGTCGAAATATTATTATTTGTACTAATTATGTATATTTATATTAGTAGAACACATCAAAGGTATTCTTTGACAAATAGTTTTAAATAAGAAATTATTTAATTTCGTAATTGGAAAGAAAACGATTCTATCTTATGTGATATTCAAATGAAAACTATTGTATATAAATGTGTTTTTTTACGTATTTGTTTCCAGTTAAATATTTTTTTTATTTTGTTTTAGAAAATCAAATTTAACATTATATTCAAAATAAAATAACTCTTTAAATAATTTTTTAATTTAATTGTCACTAAATATCAAGAAGATGAAAAAGTGAAATGTAACAAAACAGTATAACATACAGTGCAGCAATTAAAATTAATTTTTGCGTCTTAATTTTTTAAATAAAACATTTATTTATATTATACACTCTACTGGAGAGTAGCCTAATAATTTATAGACTAATTCTTCATAAATTTTTTCTAACTCACTGTATTTTCGTAAAAGGAGTTTTTTGAGCTTCAAATTCGAAAATCATTATCGTCTCGCTAGTGCAAAACTTCAACTTCAGTTTTCACTGGCGAAAGGAATAGAGAAAGCCGACTTCTTTGACTTCTTGTCGTGCTTGACCAGAGGACACGGTAATTAGATGAACTACAACGGACATCTATTGCAAGCGTTGTTCCATCATCTCGACGAATCGTCAGATTAGCGATAAAAAAAAAAGATTGTTATAAATATTTCTTCATCACTTCGCTATCGATTGCACGGCTACAAAATAGTTTTTATTTCTTGCGCAGATATCTGAAGTGCAAATCCCAACTGCTCAGAAATTTCTGAGAAATGTATTATGGCATGATCTCTTTTTTCGATTTTCTTGGCGACGGAAACTTATTCGTATAAGCATGATATGGATTAATGAAATAGAATGCTTGATGGAGGTCGACCAGTATCTTGCATGTGTTGCCGGTTCCCTTCTACAAGAACAGATCAGCAAGTGCAAATCAATGATCATTCTTTGACATATTCCTCGAGCTGCTAATCCTGTTCTGAAAGAATAAAAATGAACTTGACATTCCATCGATATCGAATTCATCAATAATCGCTATTTCTCAAGAATATTTTCTTACTGAGTAATATATGTATAAAACAGAAAAA
>NW_012130123.1:436484-447060 GCF_000143395.1 Atta cephalotes | reverse complement strand
TATATATATATATATATATATATATATATATATATATATATATATATNNTTTTATACATATATTACTCAGTAAGAAAATATTCTTGAGAAAGTTTTAAAATATTTTTTAGATGTTATATGCGAGCTTATACATTTAAAAATATATATATTATCTAGAAAAAAATGTATTTTTTAATACATTTTTAATACATTTAAATTACTTATCTAATTAAATTTTTTGTCTAATGTAACATCAGAAAATATTGAAATTATTTAAATAATAATTGAAAGATTTCTTCTCATTTCCAGTTTCTTGTTTCAGAGTTAATGCGATTTGGAATTTAGAATTTAGGTCACTCATTTCTTTATTGCGCTTCGATCGACTCCACCATAATAGTTGGTATCCAGATGTAACCATGTTCAGAGATAATTAATGCTGTTTCGTATTGAAAGAAGAGATTTGCGAAACGACATCCTCTTCTTCGTTTTTGTGCGTAATGAAGGTATCTTGTAATTCTCTCTCGTTGTTAATCATATTGCATTTTGCATTATAATTTGCGTGCAGAAGAAATGCATCGTGTACTGCGATATAACGCCACACAGTAAGTTGTTACAATGTTTTAATTAAAAGAAAATAATTTGGAACAAAAGAAACTCGGTTCTGTGTGTTCTTATCTGTGCGTGAATTGACACAATCTTTAGCGATTAAATAGATGACATTTTAAGGTGTAACATTAGCATTTCATATATTCAGAATTCGCGAATACGTCTCTCATTCGACAATTAAATAATTATATTCACATGTCCTTTTATTACATGCAACGAGATATATACAATATTTATTTATACTCATCGCATAGTCATATTATATGCGCGGTATTACATGAATGGACGTATATAACATGCATATCGACTTCTTAAATATCTATAATATATGTAAATCCCTATTGTAACATATGCAAAGGTTTTTACATAACTTATTTTAATTTATATTTCTACGCTATACAAATTATCGATTGTTAGGAAATTATCTATCAATCTCGCCGAATACGACGTCCAGCGTGCCAATGATGGCGACTATGTCGGCGAGGAAGTGCTTGGGTCCGATGTGCTGTAGACACGCTAAATGAGCGAAGCCTGGCGCTTTGATCTTGCACCGATACGGTTTGCTGCTACCATCACTAACGAGGTAAACGCCGAACTCGCCCTTCGGTGCCTCGATGGCAGTGTACGTCGCTCCCGGTGGCACTTGGAAACCTTGGGTGAACAACTTGAAGTGATGGATAAGTGCCTCCATGCTATTCTTCATCTCCTCCCGCCGCGGTGGCACAATCTTGGCGTCATCACATCGTACTTCTCCCTCTGGCATCTGATTCAAGCACTGGTGAATGATACGCAACGACTGTCGCATCTCCTCGACACGGCATAGATATCTGAAAACAAGAGGTATTGCGAATGTTATAAATAATATTTAAGAATTACATATATTGTATAATGCCATTTTTCATTCATTCAGATTTTTAGAATTTTTTGTGTATTACTGATATAGAATGATACATTAAGTATAACACTATTCATATTCAGTTAGAATATTCAAATTTTTTCTTTTGATTTCTAATTTTCTTGTTTAAAGATTGTTATTTTTTTTCTAATTCTTATGAAACTATTCTGTAATTTTTAATGACTGTACGATATTGTTAAATTGTCATTGTTAGTAGATTTTGTATATAATAAAAAAGTTGCGCAACGATAATGTAACGATATCGCTACAGTCATTAAGAGTTATAGAATAGACCTCTTAAAATTAAAAAAAGATAAAAAGTAAATCAAACTGAATTAAAATTAATCTGCATTGATAGAAACAGATATTAGTAATCTTGTTTTTCTATATTTTAATATCTTTTTTTAATTATATAATTCAATTCTCTCGACCTACCTGTCATAGCAATCGCCGTTTGTGCCAATTGGAACGTCGAAATCCATTAAGTGGTAAGCGTCGTAAGGTGCAACTTTCCTCAGATCCCATTTTATTCCAGACCCTCGTAACATCACACCGCTAAAGCCCCAATTTAGCGCGTCCTCTGCAGTCACAGTACCGATATTGATTGTGCGCTGCCGCCAGATTCTATTGTCTGTCAATAGATCTTCTATCTCATCTAATCGTGCAGAATACTTGGAGGCCCAATCATATATGTCATCCATCAGACCCAATGGTAGATCCAAGGAGACACCACCGGGCCTTATATAAGCTGCATGCATACGGGCGCCACTCACACGCTCATAAAACTCCATCATCTTCTCTCGCTCCTCGAATAGCCAGAAGAAAGGCGTAAGAGCGCCGATATCCAATGCGTGTGTTCCAACACCCATAATGTGGTTCAAAATCCTCGTAATCTCCGCGAAAAGAACTGCAAGCAGAGAATTCTATCAGAGACCTTGAATTACAGGTTTGTAAAAATATAAATCAGACTCGGACAATTTTAAATCACAGATTATTAATTATGATGACAATTATATTATCTATTGGCTAAATTTTAAATTGTAAGTTATATCAATATTGAGAATGTCCTGATTAGAACATTTGAAACGTTTATTAGAATTAGCTTATTTTTGTTTTTAATAGTTCAGCATTAAAGATCTTGCTCGACTTTTAGCCTTACATCTTATTGTTTTAATTTTAAAATTATTTAAGCCTTTTTACTATATATATATTTGAATCTTTTATAAAAGAATATATTTATTCCAACATATTCCATAAATATTTTCTGTAGATAATTAGTTTACACTTCAAAAAAGATTTAAAGTAAAATAGAAATGTGTTTGATACTTTTGATGAAAGCAAGAAATAGTTCTAATAGAAAAATAAAAACAGATTTCATGTTATTCCAACAGAACAAGATTCACGCATTGCTTTTACCTCGAATGTACTTCGCGCGCAGAGGTACGTCTATATTCAGCAGTTTCTCAATCGCCATGGAGAAGCACTGCTCGTTGCACATCATAGAGACATAGTCCAAGCGATCGAAATAAGGTAATGCCTGCATGTAGGTCTTATATTCAATCAATTTCTCTGTGCCACGATGCAGGAGACCAATATGCGGATCGGCGCTGACCACAATTTCGCCGTCTAACTCTAGGATCAGCCGGAGGACACCGTGAGCAGCTGGATGCTGTGGGCCAAAGTTAATCTTCAAATTTTGTATAGTTTGTTCCGCCAGGGGAGGAGTAGCCAGGACAGACTCATTCTGCGGCGGTGTCCAATCGATCTTCTCCGTGGTGTACAGAACCGGTGTGTTGAATTGCTGGAAGAATTCCCCGTCCGGATTCCATTGATGACCATTACGATGTTGGCTGCGAAACATGTATTGTCAATAGAGTCCATCACGTCGTATGGCGAATAGGTTATATCATTATATAACACACATATGCGATTAATAACAGAGCTACGTTTAAGCGTAATTAATTTGACTTACACATTAGTGATTGCTGGTGCATTATTCGGCGCCAGCAACCTGCCAGTGCCGAAAAATCCTGCGTTTTTACGCAAGATCGAACCCAACACTCTGGCCGCCATGATGCTCACATTGCTCACATCTCGCATCACATCAATGCGATCAATGCAACAGCGGCGGCTCAGTCGGTATAAGGTTTGATTTTGTCAACCACTTTTTATCCTCTTTATGATAAAAAAGAATCTAATTATTTTATTATATAATTTCTCTTAACTACAATTAGTTTCCCCAAGCAAAACAACAGGTACAATAATGTCAAGACAAATCGTGATTGATCGAAAGTGACTTTTAATAATCACTTTAAAGCTATTTCCACTGTATCATTTTGATGTCATGATGATAATATAGGTCATAATGATATCTATTTTAATTTTTATTATTGAACATGATATATTTCTTTTATTTAAAATGAAATAAATATATGTTTGAAATTTAACGAAAGCGAATAATGCAGCAATATAAAAATAAATATTTTTTAATTCTATTATATACGTATATGATCCACTTAATTGAATGAAATCTTAAGATCAGATTTATAAGACGATTTTAAAATTGAAGTTACAAAGATTTGCCCGTTACCCAAGAAATAAAAATCAACAAAAAATCAATATCAATTATAAAACAATTAAATTTTGTAACAATAAGAATCATCTTTTTGACTTTCTCTCGACTTGATGTGTTCCTTGGATAAATCTTTAGCATTTTATCACGTAATAATAATGTGATTCTTTTATCTCGAATATAAAAATAGATTGTAAGGGATTAAATGGGATCTTTTAGGTGTAATCAAATCAATTGTTTTTAAAAGTCAATATTTCGCATCACGATACTATTTTTCAAAAACAACATACAAGATATAAAATTTATATAAACAAATTATAATTTCAGACATACAATATTTGTATCCGGTAAAACATTTTTCATACATGAATATGTATAAATATGTATAAACATACATAAACACGCATAAATATTTATAAACATGTATATTTATAAACATGTATAAACAGCAAACGAGAATGAAGTAAAATGGATTGAAATTTTTTTCTATCCGAATGCGTATTTTAAATAGCGAATACTTGTTTTTTAATTCAATTGGATTCAATTGGATGCAATTGGATTGAAAAACTGCATTTCCTATTCAAAATTTTAAATTGAACAGTATTCACAATTATATGTTTTTGCACAGAAAAAACTAATATTATTTTTAGACTGAAAGGCATAGAAATATAGTATGCTCCATGCAATTTCTATAAATGAATAAAAATGTATTCAGGATTGAAAAGCATTCATTTTAACATTCGAGAATCAATATTTCTGAAAATCTGAATCTATTTCAATTCATTTCAACCTATTCTCGTTTTCTATAAATTATATATGAAATATATATATTTCTTCAAACTTGATTTTTTTTCTAAAATAAATAGTGCGAAAATTATCTTTTTAATTATTTTTAATGTTTTCATATTATTATTATTTCTATTACACTAAAAAATAATTTTACAAAAGAAAAAAAGATGTATGAACATATTTCATACACGTATGGACATATTTCATATATAATTATACATGTTTAGAAATATTTATACGTGTTTATGTATGTTTATACATATTTATACATATTCATGCATGAAAAATTTTTTACCGGGTATAATTACATAAATTTATGCATTTGTATTTTTTCGTATATCCATATATTGATAATTTATATATTTTATTTGCTATAAATAGAAGACCGATGATCTTTCTCTCTATTCACATATCTCGTTTTAAGCATTCACTTTCCCGAATTTGAATCATTTAAGTTTCGAGCGCGTGGATCTTGACCTTTTACTGCTGATTCTATTTCCGCCTAAACTTGAAATTCTGCTTCGCTCATTCGCAAAACGAGAAATCATGGTGACTATCGTCCCGTCGTTTCTCGTGGATATTTCAAACCAAGCTTGGAGGAGCGCCATGGAATTTCCGTATTTTCCGAGGATTCAGTGGCGTACAGTATGTCAGTTAACGCACTACTTTAGAATTATTTATAGGATACAATTTTAAGCATTATATGCCTATATTCTCTTACTCGTCGTAAAGACGAATAAATAACGCCCGTTTCTACTAATGTAGATTATATATAAATTTAAAAAGTGAAATTGAGTTCAATATCAATACTAATATAATATTTTGTTCGCAAATTAGTATGCTGATTGTTTCGAAGATCAGGGCAATTTTTATAATTGCTTACTGTCTTTTATATTTTTGCCTGTTTGGCGATTGCTAAAAGACACAAAGACATTTCGTCTCAATTGATCGCAATATTTCGACATTATTTATGCAAATTTCAATTAGTTATAAATTAATCTCTTTTAACATATCATAGTAATTACTAATCAGGAAATTTGCATGAATAATGTCGAGGTATTGCGATCAATTGAAACGAAATATACTTGTCTTTCATGAATTGCCAAACAGGCAGAAACACAAAAAAAACAGTAAGCAATTGAATATGAAAATTGCCTCGGCCTTTTTCAAAACGATCAACATATTAATTTGCAAACAAAGCATTATATTATTGAGTATTGATGTTGAGCTCAATTTTACTTTTTTAGTTTAACGTTTTTTTTCGATTCGTCTTATTCTTTTATTAAATAATTTTTATTTTTGACTTTCACAAGCTTTATTTAACGTAATGATTTTTATTTTTATTTGATTTTACTATTTGTTAAATTAATTTTATCACACAAATGTATCTTAAATATCTATTTATATATTAACATTATTATTATTTTAAAAGTTGAGGAAGTGTTTTGAGAGACTTTCATTCGCTTATGCGAATCATCCGTACTCATTAAACTCATACTTGCGTAGATGTACAGGAACCTCGAATTTCCTCGGGCAAAGCGATTGCAAAAGTTTGACGCAAGTCACGGTATTGAGGCTGCTATTTCGAGGATAGCGATGGTGTATGGATCATTGTTGCACCAACATTCTGCACATCGCGGAATCATCGCACAACTCTTGCAAGCATGCAGCTGCTCTTATCAAGCATAGATGAATTAGCGTTCCAATTTGATTTCTCTTTATTTCTCTTTATTGTACATTGAACGTATATATCATCGTATATGCAAAGATACAAAAAAATCAATCATTTCGCGATCATTGAAAGAAATCCTCTTCAGCTATGCGGGACGACGAGTATAATTTCGCTGTATATAACTTTGAGAGATAACGTAATATTTCCAGATTGACGATGCGAGAATGTTCGAGAATGTTAGCGAAAAGCGCACACTGAAAAAAAAGTCTAGTAATAGCTATCAAATATATTTTGTTTAGCAATACTAGTGCAATATTTTAAAAATATTGCTAAACATAATAATAGTAATCAATCGTTCGGAAATAATTAAAAAAGTAAAATAAACGTTTAGATATTTGGTTTTGATTATATTAATTGAACACATTTGATTGAAATTATTTCACTAAAGCTTTAGTAAACTATTATCTAAGACCGATTATTACTAGACTTTTTTCAGTGCAGAATCTCGGCCATTCACGCGTTTGAGCAACGGAAATAACGCGTTTTGCATTACTTCTATCTAATGGTCTTCCCAACATAGAAAGTAGAGAGAAAGACATACATACAAAACGTACATTTGGTGACTAGAATCATAACGAGTACAGGCAAAATATATATGTATTACTGTCTAAGCTTATATCACTTTTTATGCATCGTACAAAAGAAGAATACTAATTGCAAGTAGAAACAAGAGGTCATTGCTTCGACAACATCGTTATTATACTCGTTGAACTGATGTAAACTCACAATATCTACTTTGTGCAAATATTTTATTTTCCATTTTGTCTCCAACAATCTTTAAAAAATTGACTTCAACTCCGATACTATCGATTCCGATGTAGTTTCTAGCGAGATAATACTCATCTTTTTTATCTCAAATCTATAATTTTGAGATTGAAGCTCTGAAAAACAAAACAGCACTGGTCAATATTAAATTAAAATTTTATAATACCTTCTTCATGTAGCTTTAAATAATAAAAAAATTTTTATTTATTAAGACTAAAATTTTTTTATATAATATTGATTGTATAAAGGCTGCTTAAAATTATTTTCGAGCATAAAGCTCGGGAATATAAGAATCTCGCAATTACCGAAAATCCAAGGAAGTACTCCGACATATAATATCATCTCTCCTCTCAAACTTTAACTCTCGGTTAGTAGTAGTCATAGAGGAGGTAACGATGCAATGACTGCGGTAGCTGCAGTTTCCTGACAATTTTTGGTAGCTTGGTACCGCAGAGTTTGCGGACTATTAATCTCGCTTGATGGGTCAACGGCAGCGGAGTTTTAGCTGCCTCCATCACCAAAGCCTTCTGTGCGTCCGTCAAACTGCTGGACCGTCGTATCATACAGGGATCAAAGCTCTCCGCCGCTTCCAATAATGCGCGTAGCAATCGCGGCTTATCGGCCGTATTCTGCAAAGAATTGAGGATACCGTGTGGATCGCGAAATTGTGTCTTGATCACTACTCGGGCACCGTATTTCAGCAGCAACGCCACTATCTCCACCGATGGGTTCTCGTTAGAAGCGACGTATTCAGCGAGCACCGGCCTTAACGCCGGTCCATCGTCGCTGCGTATCACTAGATTGGGATCGGCGCCACGTTCCAGCAACATACACAGGATCTCTAGCCGGTTCGGGATATTATCCGCGCATGCCACGTGTAATGGGGAACCAATGATCGGCGAAGTGGCGTTCACATCCGCGCCTGGAAAATCGCAAACGAAAAACTGCATTCTTTTTTCTTTATATGAGACTTTATTTGATTAAACAATATTAATTCAATGAAACAATATTGAATAAAGAATTTCTTAAGATCGTAAATATGAATACGCAACATATAGAGAATAAAAGCTGGATTAAATTATTATCACTACTCTTACAGAAATTTAATACTTAATCATTAATCCTTTTAGTATACACGATGATTTTTTTTTCATTACACATTTCATATTCCGGATTAATTGTCATCATTTTTATAAGTACACAAAAATTATTAAGTGAATCATACAATACTTTAATTAATATCTTTTAATTAATATCTTTAAAAAGTGAGATATAGAGTATTGTAAATTGTATATAACTAATTTCTTGATTCTATTAGTATTATATGTATATACCATTTCAAAAAAAACACTTAAGACACGAATGTGATCTAATCGTGTGTATACTTTGAAATACTAATTAAAAGTATTGAAACAATTTAACATTAAAAATAAGTAATTAATTACTATCTTTCAGTAAATCTTTTTATTAAATTGATTAATTAACTAACTTAAATTCAGTATTTAGATTTCCGTAAGGACATTGAAATATTTAGATAAAATTTATAGTTATGAATAAATTCAGATATAATTTCCAAGTGCAATGCTAGATCAAACTTATGAAAATAAAAACGATAGTTCATGGACAATCAAATTAATATTATTATTACATTACAATCAAATTAATATTAAATCAACGTTATCAAGAACAATTTTTGGCCAACATGATCGCAAGGTCAATCACAAGGAAAAAAAAGTCTTACGACGTGGATAGATTTAATACCGAACGCGCATGAATTGGCCTTCGGATGCCGCGCAATTTCGGCCGTATGCCAGCGTTATCGGTCCGAGATACCGCGACTCACCCGCTTCGAGCAGCATTTCGACGATCGACGGGTCACCCTTGAGTATGGCCAAATCCAGGGCCGTCGGTTTCTGGTAGTCCGGCCCGAGATCCAACCGGGCGCCTTGCTTAAGCAAGAGATTGATTACCGCCGGATCGCCGCCGAGAATCGCGTAATGCAGCACTGTTCGGTAATCGTGCCTGGCGTCCGCCGTCGCGTTCACATCTGCACCGTAACTCAGCAGCAGAAGCACCGAAGAAATGCCCTGCGACATTCACGGTTGAGAAATCAGCTCTCCGTGAGTTTGCGAAAATGCAAACGTAACATGTAATTATAGTTACTGTATGTTGAGCATAGTACTGAATTTTAAGAAATTTGAGTGACGCAATTGTTTCGAAAAGAGAGTAAAGTAATTGTAATCAATATGCCATTAATATGACTTACTTGTTGTTTGTAGGCAGTTACATTAAATCATAAATTAAGGAAATAAATCTTCATTGCATTCATTGTAAATATTAAAAATGTGAAGCAGTTCTTTTTAAACAATTACTATAACAATTATAATTCGAAATTGGACCGATGAGAATAAAGTTTAATTAATGATCAAGAGAGAATCTTGTAAGAGAGAATCTCTCTTGAGGGCTGTTTACGATGTTGATCAAAATATCCTTACCGAACGTTAAATTCATAATTTCGAATTTCTACATTACTCGGATGTCGGCGATCTGAAAATCTCTCACGATACAATTGTGTAGCTTTCATGTAATCACGCTCATATTTTCCCAATATCAGAAGTACATCGACAGGGTTGGGTAATAGTACTAGTTAAAACGTCAAGAGTTAAAAAAAAGTTAAAAAGTTAATAACTTTTAACTTAGTTAATTTTAAATGTATTAATTTTTAACTTAATTTAGTTACTTTTAAACTTTAATTTATTAACTTTTTTTTAAATTAAAAATTTTTCTATATCTCTTAATGCAAATTTTTTTTTTCTATAAAGTCAAACATTAGAGAATTAATTTAGAAAAAGTTCAATGATGTTTTATGATGAGAGATCTATAATAAGAGTAACACCATAAGGTAGCCAATTTTTATTATATGATTTGCTAGATTTTATCAATTCTTATATTTAAATCACATTAATTTTAGGTATCATAATTTATTTTAATAAATAATTATATTTTAGTAATATAAATATAAAATGAGATTAGATGAAGAATTGTTGTAGAACAGTACTGCACATCTCCTCATTTTCTAAATTTTTATGTATATTTTTTGTAACAAATATCTCGTATAGTCGAAATATAATCGATGTAATCGTAAACATGCATGAGCAGATGTTTCAGAAGTTAAAGAAAGATAAAGGTTAAAGAAAGAGAAATAATGCAAATATATCTCTTTCGCAAGCATCTCTTC
>NW_012130123.1:426995-435610 GCF_000143395.1 Atta cephalotes | reverse complement strand
AGTATTCTATGTGTGTGTGTGTGTGTGTGTGTGTGTGTGTGTGTGTGTGTGTGTGTGTGTGTGTGTTATGTTGTGTTGCACAGAAAAAAACTGATATTATTTTTACGTTAAAAGACATAGAAATGTGTTTCATGCAATTTCTAAATGAATAAAAATGTTCCAGATTAAACGAGATTCATTTTAACATTTGCGAATGCATATTTCTGAAAATTTGAATCCTTTTCAATCAATTCTCAACTAGGACAGTTATCTTGTTAAAAAGCATCTTTAGAGAAGGTTTGAGAAAAAAAAAATGAAACGTCTTAGATAGTCATCTTTTCCTTTCTCTTTAAAATGATTTTTAAATAACTTTGAACTGATTTCGTGAGAAACACGATCTCGAGTTAGTCTTCTCGTATCTCGCCGACTGTTTACCTGCGGTAGTCTGGCAGCCTTCATGAGAGGCGTCAGCCCGGCACGATCCCGCGTGTTCGGATGAGCACCGAAAGCTAACAGCAGTTCCATACACTCCAGATCCAAGGGCGACACCAGATTGATCTCGGAGCCGAAAAAATATCTCTTGTTTGGATTAGCGCCGGCTTCAAGCAGGATCCTCGCAACTTCAACGTGGCGATTTCGCAGAGCCAGACGCAATGGCTCGTCGCACAACATGGTCCTAAATGCATAATCGCGAAAATACATATATTGACAAAGTAATGCATAGCTAATAAAGCTCAACATATCGTTCGGCGACTTAAGGAACATAGTTAAGAGAAAATCAAAATAATTTTATTTTAATGTCATGAAAATTAAAACGATGATTTTTTTGTTACAAAATTTAACTGTTTATTGACATTAGAAATAAAAATAAAGATATTTTGATTTTTTATAGACTTTATGTGTTCCTTGCAGAGTTTCATCACAGTAAAATTTTCGTAAATATATTATACAAAATAATTTTTAAATAAATTTTTAATGCCAGCTAACGGGAAAAACGCCACGAACTTTTTCCCACACCTAATATAATATGATTAAAAGTAAAAATTATTAATTGTTAAATGGCGTACTTATTTATTTTACACTATTCTCCAACTATTTATGTCATTTAAAATCTTGTATAATATAAAATTATATAAAATCACATGTAAATCGTATGATATTTAAATAAAATTAAAATTGTAGATTACGCTAATATTTATCTTTTACAAATATTTTAAAAGATTTCGACGATCACCAGTGATCGAAATGGCAGTCAACATAAAAGTCGCACCTGGGAAAAAGTTCCCCTGTATCCTGTCGGTGATCCACCTTGGCGCCATACTTAAGCAGCAACTTCACCAGATCGAGGTAGCCGTGCTCGGCGGCGAGATGCAAAGCCGAGTAGCCACACTCGTCAGTTGCGTTGATGTCGGCACCACGTACCAGCAACAGTTGAGCGGCCTCGGTGTACCGCTGCCATACGGCATAGTGCAGGGGCCTGAGGCCCTGGGTTACCGGCTCATTCGGTTTAGCACCGCATGCGAGGAGGATGCGGATCTCATCGAGCGGCTGTAGCCGTATTATCGAATCGGCCAGCTCCCGTTGCAAGGGATTGGCGATGCACTCGGTCGGCATCTACATGGCGTAACACGAAAAGATACAGAGATAGAAAAGCGTGCTGAGAGAAAGAAAGACAGGGTGATAGAACGATTGCGTAACGCATGCATCATATCGCACATTGGCAGAAATCACCGAGGATTTATAGCAAGACAGTTTATCGAGATAGTCTATCGACATATATAACATTGTTAATGTTGAAGAAATTTGATCGTCGAATTTGTTATTTCTAATCTAAAATTGAGTTCCTCGTGGAAAAAAATTTAAAAAATCTTTCGCGAGGCTGCAAAAATAGGGACTCAAGTTGAATATGAATCATTAATCTTTTTTAATATCATTTTGACTGCATTATCGTAACTTATTCTGTCCAAGGAACACACTAAGAAAAAGTCAAAACGACTTTATTTTGACGTCATGAAAGTGATAATTTTTTTTTTACAAAATTTGTCTGTTTATTAATGTTAGAAATCAAAATAAAATCATCTTGAATTTTTGTTGATTTCTTGTTGTGTTCTTTGGATGCTTGAAGACAATGAGAACAAATGACAATACACGTGCACGACATGCACTATATATAGTAACATGTATTTAACGCACTTTAATACGCACTTTATTATCGAGTCTGATTTGCCTTACACGACGAGCACGAAAATCCGACAAATCTGCAATATAAGAAGATAGAGAGATTAATAAAAGTCGACTCATTGTAATCCACAATATTACAATGTTAGAAAAATATTTGAATGTTTTGTTTTAATAATTAATTAACGAGAAAAAATAATGAACCGTGTCAATTATTAATTAATAACAGTGGACGGAATTAATTTTTTAAACGAGATTCCACGTATAAAAAATATATTCCTTTTCTATCGTATTCCTAATTTTACAATCTTTTCTATCGCAAATCATAGAACTTATATAACAAAAATATAAAATCGCAAGTATTAAATTGAAAAGAAATAAAAGTGTTGGTAAATATAAATTATAATAAATTTTACAGAATAAATCGTACTACAAAATATATATTATATAAATTCTATATTACGACAGAAAAGTATCTTCGAGGATACAGTACAGAAAAGACCTCGATTCCAGGTTCCGGACATCGCTGACAATGCAATATCACCGTGAAACGCAGCCGCGCGAAGATTTTTCTCCGACAGTCGAACCCGCAACGATGTTCGCGAGACACGATTTGGCTAACGATAGGTGAGTAATGCAATCGCTGTTCTCGCTGCGGGGAACTTCGCTGACGCACGTCACGAGCACTAGAAACTCTGCCAAGAGGACGGCGCAATTTTGGCGATGATGCCGGAAGTCCCGTGGCGTCGTCAATTGAAAATCACGCAGTCTGCGCCTCCGCGAACATCTGGCGTGCTACGCGCTGCACTTCACTTCAGCCAGTTGTCCCTTTGTTATGCGAACAATCGCGATTTTCAGGGCCTGAATGATTTTTTTCGAACTCGAGAAGAGAAATGTGCAATTTCAGAGTTTACTCTGTCAAGTTTTCAGAAAAGCGCAAACTCACTTTCGACAACTTTGAAGTTGATTCCTCTCAATGAAGTAGCTTAAATTTAGAGTTGGAAATTTTTCTTTTTCTGAGTCCGTATTTTAATTAGATTCTAATAACAAAAAGGATATCTTTGATATCTAATTACATCTTTGATAACTAATTAAAAATTTCATGTAAAAAATTATAGTTCTAATTATTAATTCAAACAAGTTAAATCTGAAAAAATAATGTACAAATCGAAATTATTATGATAACGAAATCTCCTGTAAATTCACGCAAGACATGACGGATTCTAACATCAAGAAGGATGTCATCAGGCTAGATCTTAATTAAGATCGTTTGCGCGCAACCGACCTTTAGATCACTATTACATTAAACCCTTCAATTTCTGATCATTAAATCCAATCATAACATTATATTTAAAATTAACATTCTAATTATTAATTTGAACAAATTAATTCTAAAAAAATAACACAAAAAAACTGATGATTATTATGATCACAAAATCTATAAATTCATGTAAGGCATGATTCTTAACTCTTGGATCATTAAAATTGGCAAAAGTAATAATCATGTATCGTACGACGTATTCTTAGTTTTCTCGTAAGATCAAGATTGATCCGACGAATGCGGTAACGACGCAAAAGAGTCGATATTCACTGCCAATTTTCGCCGCGTACATCCGACTATCGTAAACATTTAGTCCGAATTGATGCAAGATCTTGACAGTACCGCGCAATTAGATGTTATACTTCAAATAGAAGTAATATGCTCCATATATTACGGCTTGATATCTGTCGAATCCAATTGAGACTTTCGTTGTAAAATCACAAATTGTCGAGCAGGAAAAATATAAAGTATTAAATATATCAATTCCTAATAGCAATATATTATAAAATAATTGTTTGCTCGATTAGAATAATCTTATCAAGTTATTAGTGCAATCATTTTAATAATTCTATATAGTGCTCTTTAAAATGTTAAATATTACATTATGATAAAACTTGTTAGTAAATAAACTTGTTAGTAGATTAATTAAAAAATTTTAATCGCTATCTCAAT
The DNA here is from genome assembly GCF_000143395.1 of Atta cephalotes. Taxonomy (NCBI): domain Eukaryota; kingdom Metazoa; phylum Arthropoda; class Insecta; order Hymenoptera; family Formicidae; genus Atta; species Atta cephalotes. Next base: position 431,460 of record NW_012130123.1, on the reverse strand, counting down.
TATATTTTTTTATCCATAGATTGACTTTCAAAGAAAAGAAATTTAAACAATAAAAAGACAAAAAGGACTAATTGTCAAGCTTATACTTAAAATTTTTTTTAGAATAGATACAGTTTCCGAGAAGAGACAACTGTTCGAAAATTAGTCATAATATCCAGCTTACATTGAAATTTCTTAGCAATTTATTTTTTGATCTTGCATCAATCGAAACTTTTATTGTACCAAGGAAAAATCCTATTCGATTTGTCATTTTGACGTCCCCAAAAAATATCAAGAAAAAATCATAATGACTCTTATTTTAACATCAATAAAATTTTGTAAAAAAAAATCATCATTTCGATTTTCATAACGTCAAAATAAAGTCATTTGACTTTCTCTTGATTTGACGTGTTCCTTGGGTCTCAGATGGTCGGTGCTGATCGCGACATTCGCAACATCCGATATCGGCGATCGAATCGATGATAACGATCTCTCGTCCGCCCCATTCACGTTGTGCACTTGACGTTACTGCGTTTATTGTTTACTCACGTCAAAGACGGTGCGATGCTCCAGCATGTAGAAACGGTGTCACAAGAACTGCCTTCTTCATCGGACGACCCGGTCCTATTTAAAGCTTCGCGAAGCGGCGCGACTCGCTGCCCAAAAATAACACAAAGAGGTACGCACTCAGAAGTCTTCGCGCATGTATCTTTTGACTGCTACGCAATTTTTGTCTTTTAGCGCGTAGACGCGTGTCCACCTTTGTAGCTACTCTTTTTTTCGCGCGCACTTTTTCGTTTTGAACCGCGTTATCGTCTTCATTGAAAGAAACTTCAGGGATGGCCTCCTTTCGCTCACGTGTTTTTATTTTGAAAATATATTGCGATCTATCTGCACAGTAAAAATGTATTTGCCAAAACTGTAGTGATAACACGTGATAATACACTGAGTATATAAAGTCTCAAAATATTCATAACAGATATAAAGAAGTGCATTAAACAAACTTAAAGTTTAAAAAACCTATGTTATCATTACGTACACTTATTATGTACGCTTGAAAAAAAGGAAATATTGTATTTCATTGAGCAAATTGTATTGTGCCTGTCAATGAAATTGAAATTGGTATTTTAACCCACCAGAGAACACCATGTATGATTGACCCCGTCCAAGGAATTTGTTTACAGAAACAATAGCAGTAGTATTGTAACGTGAATGTGTTATAAATGGCTGAAATTTTTACGGGAACATATATGTAGCAAAAATAGTGATAACGAGATTATTACTTATACTTTTTATTATATTACTATTAAAATCAAATGATTAATAATTATTTAATTTTTGTATGTAACAATTCTCGATGCAAATAATGAATATTTTATTTTTCGATATCCTGAATCACAGTCGGGGTTACAGATAATTCTTAACAAGGCGTTTTCGAAACCAGAGAAAAATTTTGGAGAAAAGGTACTAATATTTTAGTAAAAATTTTTCTCAAAATTTTAATACAAATTAAAACATTTTTTAGAAACACTGAGAAAGCTTGGATCTTTAAAAAAATTTTTTTATATATGTGAATTCTGGAAATATTCTACATTTTTAAGATTTTTCATTTAATAATTTTTGAAAAAATGCCTTAGATCTTTCTAAATTTTGTAACATTTCATCAGAGAGAAATTAAAAATTAAATTAAAAAATACGAAATCTTAGAATATTTTAGAATTTACATGTACTAAATATTCCAGAAAAGAACGTAGACTTTCTGAAAAGTATTTTAATTTGTTGTACATAAAAGATCTGAAAAATTTTCTAAAAATATCATAAAATTTAGAAATTGTAAAGAATTTTGAAATTCTAAAAAATTATATAAAAATTCTAAGAAAAATTTTTATCCGTGCGCTGTAGGTAACTTTTTTTCAGATATTTGGAATATTAGAATCACATTTGGTGCCACCACCGATAAAAAGAACGTCTCATTTCTGAGATCGAAAAAAAATCAGCAATAAACTATAATTGAGTAACATCTTAGCACAATAATCACTTACAATACGTACCACCTTGTAAATATTCGCGATACACAAGTAGCAACGCACTCGTGACAACATAGAGAAAATCCATTCTTACGATAATATCTTCTTAAAAAAAATAAAGGATAAATTTGAAAATCTTAGAGTTTTGTTCCTATATGTTTTCAATCAGTTTGTGATTAAAAAATCTGTGCATTATAAAATTTTATTGCACAGTGTAATCAAATTGCACAGTTTTCTGTTTGAAATTGCATGGTTCGACTGTATTGGAACAAACTTTTGATCTGAAATAATAAAAGATTCGAAATAATAAAAAAAATGAAAACAATTGTAGTTTGAATAAATTTAATTTTAAAAATTAACATAAAAATTAACAAAAACAAATTGTATTTATAAAATTGTAAAATATTATTTATATAAATATTATTATTTACCGTAAAAATTTGCTCATTAATATAATATTAGACATTAGAACATTAGTTAGAAAAGAACTCGGAAAAAAATTTTCCGTGCCAAATAAATGACAGTAAAGGACAATATTGGGAAATAAAGAACAAAATTGAATTTTGAAAAAACAAATAAATTTAAAGGACAGCTACCTAAAATAAAGAACTGTCCTTTATAATAAAGAACGTATGGTCACCGTATCCATCCTTCATCCCTTCCTTGCCTCATCGGGTACGTAGATAGAATAGCGTTACAACAACTCTGTGCTGTTCCGTCGTCTACAACTATGTCTTTCGAAAAGTTCATTGATCCTCCGATCTGAAATTAAACCAAACCGTGATTTCTCTGAATTTCCCGACTGAGAACATTCGCGGGACTGTCCGGAGCCATGGATGGCGAAAATACGGAACTTTGTAAAACGTTGACAACTGTTCGACGATGATTTTTTAAGAGTTTATACTTTCAAATTTTATAAGAACGCTTACAGAACATCATTGCATTTTAGACACTTTTAGAACGCTTACAGAACATCATTGCATTTTAGACACTTTTAGAATGCTTATAAAATACAATATATATCGTTTCATGAAAGTTCTGTAATGCTAAAATAACGCTTTCCAGCAAAAGATGCTCAATAAACGCAGATGCGCCTTCGTGCAGAGAGTTCACTGTTAGATTTTTCAAACATTTAGCAAACGCTTTTCTCAATACCGTGAGACAATTTTCTTCTATTCAACAAATGCTGTTCCAATGTGGCGAATTATTAAATCTTAGTAAATGTTTTGTAAGGCTTTTACGTAAACAGCTTAAAGACGCCCAAAAAACGTTTCTCTCAACTCTATAACATAAGCGTTTTTCTTCCGCTTAGCATTCTTTTACATATCCGATTTTCAAGTTTTCAAGTAGTGCACAATATGGCCACTAGAAGGACACAATAAAATTCAATTTCTCGCATTTAAAAAACCACATCAAATAGAATAAAAGGCACGGTATGAGACTTTTCAATAAAAAATTTTATACTTTTTTTAAAATAAAATGTCTGCATTTAGCAGGTTCAACACTTGAACTGAACGTTCATGTAAACGTTAAACAAACGTTTATGAAATTTCTTATTTTCATTAGAGAATGCCTTCCAAACGTTGCAATGTTGCAATTTTTGCTTTATGATCACATAATTCTAGTGACCTCTGAACGAACTTTCAACGAACCGCAAACGCTCATGCAAATGTTAAACAAACATTTATGAAACTTCTCTTTTCGTCAGGGGAGCCAACGAGAGGCATAAGGAGAGAAGTGTTTTCCTCTTGCGACAAACAGAGAAGTGCCATTTTTCTGAGTAATCATTTTGGAAAAGATCTTATATCGAAATCCTTGTAAATTTTCATAAAGACAACATCGATTACAAGATGATTTTTTTTCCGCACAAAAATGTGCGCGTAAATAAAAGAAAGAAATCACCTCATACATGTTATGATCAATTTTGAAGTAAAAAAAAATAGTCTCTCCTTGATATTCTTTTCGCTTACATAAAAAATTATACAATGATAAATCAAAGCTACAAATTATCGAAACTTAAAAAATATCGATCCAATAAGATTCTGATCAATTAGAATTCCGGTCATTGTAATTGGATATCTGATTATCTTAATGAAAATTATAATAGATTTAATCAGAAAATTCCGATTTATCCATGTTCAATCTAAAATTTTTCTCATATAGTGGTGTACCGACCTTTCGAATCACGTAGTATTACAGAGAATTAATTATGTTTGGATAGAAAGTGACGCGAAGGGCGATCTGACCACGCGAAGTAAACCGGTAAGTTGAGTGTCGATTGATATAAGTTAAAAATTTCTCATACGAGACCTTGAGAGGTGTAAAAACAAGGTCGGTGACCGGAATGACACACGTAATAAATGAGAAGAAAATCGCGAAGATCCCCCCCCCCCTTCTCTCTCTCTCTCTCTATATATATATATATATATATATATATATATATATATATATATAGTAAA
>NW_012130123.1:423935-425448 GCF_000143395.1 Atta cephalotes | reverse complement strand
ACACCTAACATATATATAATCTTTTCATAAGAAAAATCCTGATCTCGTCGACCTTTCAGTTCCATAATGAAACAAAACAAAGATCGACATTCGCTGAGCAATATATCTGAAACGCATGAGAGAGCACAGCCACATATTTTTCAGCAGTACTTTTTATTAGGAAATACTTTGCACTTATATTAAATATCTTATACTCATTAATTTTAATTATAATAATTATTGTAATAGCATTGTCCTAACTCCCTACTAAGAAGCATGCTTGTTCACTAACACATGTTACACAATCTTAAAATTACAAGACGAGTTTGCTTCTCTCTTCTCTGTCGCCGGACTTTACTCTTTACTGTACTTACAACTCTTAAAATACTCTTACAATACCTGATTCAATACAATATTTGTCGAGAGTGTATCGAAATATGCGCTGTGTTTCAAATAACGATTCGGCAAAATATTTTGGAAATAATCATATAATCAAATTCTTATCATATCGCTAAAATTAAATGTTATGCACACGTATTGTGCGGAAGAATAGAAGGGGAAGTGAGGCATCTTCTCTGAAGGAAGAATTGTTGGACATTGTTCTTCGTTATAGGAATATTGAACTCATCTAATATATCTATATATATATATTATATCTATATATATATATTATAAGCATATATATATATATATATATATATTATAAACGTATATATATTTTATTTATAATATATATTATAAACATACGTATATTATAAATATTGTATACAGATTGTATACGGAAATTCACGAATCAAATCACAGCAAGAAAATTTTCGAAAAATTAAGTAAAAAAGTTATGTTTAAATTTTTATTTCAAGTAATAGCTTTTAAGATGTAAGTTTAGATATAATCAATTAATCGAATTTAGATATAATATTAATCATTACAGATTAATCATTACAGATTACAGATTAGACAATTACTTATTTATAAAACGCATGTACGGTAATATTAACGAACTATCAGATCAGTGTTTAAACGTAATCTGTAATCATATTAAACATGATAAATTTTGATTTTAAGCAATAGTTTGTGAAATAATAAGGGGTTAAGATAAGTTGGTTGCACCAACTTTGACTTTAAGACTTGAAACTTAGTCTTGTTAGTCTTTCTCTGTCTTGTTTTAAAGCGAAAGAGAAAGACAAAGACAGAGAGAGTTTTAAGCTTTGCTTAAAGTCAGAGTAACGATGACAAATCAACTGGGTCTAAGTATGATAAATTTTATAAATTATTCACGAACTATTGCTTAAAATAAAATTCTTAAAATAAAATTCATTTCCATGTAACATTTTACTTAATTTTTTTGAAAATTTTTTTATTGTTTTGATTCGCAAATTTCGAGATATATTAGGTCTGTTATATATATTTATGCATATATATATTTTTATACACACACACACACACACACACACACACACACACACACACCACNCACACATACACACACACACACACACACACACACACACACACACACACACACACTACACGA
>NW_012130123.1:399893-423915 GCF_000143395.1 Atta cephalotes | reverse complement strand
AAAAAAAATAAAAATAAATTAATACGTAATAAACGTACGTACGGCGTACGTACGTACGGTACGACGAACGTACTAACTTACGTTACTACTACTTCTTACGTTACGTACGTACGTACGTACTCTCTTCTACTACTATTACTTACTTACTTCTTACTTCTCTCTCTCTCTCTCTCTCTTCTCTCTCTCTCTCTCTCTCTCTCTCTCTCTCTCTCTCTCTCTCTCTTACGGAAGTCAGGGCTACTTTCAAAAATGTCTCATGTACACACACGACCGTCAAGACATCTCCATTGCGCCGGAAAGACCCGTTCTCTCCTACGCAACTCCGATTTGTCCACGTTCGAAAATTACATTCTCAGAGTCACACTCTTAATATTCTCTCTCTTCTTTAGCTCTCTTTTATTATTCTCACTGAATCCATCTTCTTTTCATCTCCCAATTTTTACCTTCTCGTTATATACGCAGTACATTACTATAACGACACACGTAATCGACTTTAATTAAGATCTTACACCCTGATGGTGATCTTACACGCGAATTATAAAAGCTGGTTTGTTGCGATCAGCAAAAACCGAACGGCACGGTACGTTCTGCGAATTGTATTACAGTCGCGGGACGAGTTCGCTCTGCTTCATTCCTCGTCCCTTATATGTCTCTTCTGTAATCAGTGTATGTGTGTGCGTGTGTATGTGTGTCACGTGTATTTTTCGCGTACACGTATATTTTTACCGTATTACACTGAATCCGCACGCTTCTCGCCCGTATTCAAATCGCGCTTACGACAACAACAATCCGATATAGAGACACATCGTCACTCCGTCACCGATAACCGTACGCGAAACATATTCATACTGCCATTCCACAGAACAGTTCTTAACAAGAAAGAGACGCGACGAATGAATAATCAATTGACAAATCGAACAATCAATTTTTTTTCGGTGTGGTGCGACGAAATGTCGAACGACATATTGCACTCGAAAGCGAAGATTTTAGTACGCTCAAGTGGATCTCGATGAGTAAAGAGCATAAATAAACATGAACGAACAAACGAACGAGCTTGCTTCAATGTGTATCAATGTGCGAATAGAAACGATTAATTAGATTAATTAAATTTGCGCCAATCGTTATTTCTTGTAGATACATCAAGGGGAAAGCGAACGTTATGTTCAGCTCACGTTCATTCGTAGCTCTTGGATTCGTTCTTGGATCCATACTTGGAGAGCGTCTTCGAATAGGGGCTCTCGATACAACAGCGCAAAATATACATTCGTGTAGTAATAATAAGTGTGACTAATAGGACTATTCTACAGGATCTAATGCTTAAGGATCTAACCGTTGAACGGGACGCAGTCGAAGGCTTTCGCACGTGATGTACAATATAATACTGAATCGCTCGGGACAGTGTCGCGCGAGTACTGCGAACGGAACTGAGTAACTTCGGAGAACAATGATCGAAGCGTCGGCGGCGATTCGGCGTAATATGGCATTGTATAATCCTGATACATCATACAAATCCCTAATAATAATAACGTATTAGATTCGTTACTCTACAATTAGAAAATTGAATGTTTACAATTCGTCGATTCGTCTATTGTTGCTACACAACTCATTCACGAAACATCAAAGCACGTAATTTCTGTCGTAAATAGGCAAGCAACTATGTATTACTAATTCACTTCTTAAGATTATTGAATACACTTGTCGTATTGAATGCAATTGACTAACATATTTAAGAAAACTGACTAACATATTAAACATATTAAATCGGCACAACTAATATAGAAATTACGTAATAAGTATAGACTGATAAGTATATATGATATAATCTTCATCTCTAATCTGCTCCGTCAGAAAGAGAATACAGCTAATTACATCGATCACTTTTCAATTAGAAGAATGCTTAGTCTATACTTATTACGTTTATGGGAGTAACGCTTCCCGACGTAATACAAAATTATATGATAGAAAACGCGAATGTCGAAAATACTTCTGTAGAACACGAGCCAATGTCAGCTTTATTTTAACGTGCCCTTGATTCTCATAAAAAATATTACCTCGGAAAGTTTTACTGCGTACAAACCATAAAGTAATCATATCAAATCACTAAAAATAAAACTTAAGCTAAAAACAAAATATAAAAATACTATATTATGTCAATATACCTGGTATTGTTGCCAACTCAATGTAATCTTACATACACACACACACACACACATATATATATATGTGTGTGTGTGTGTGTGTGTGTGTGTGTGCGCGTGCGCGCGCGCGCGCGCGTGTGTGTGTGTGTATATAGAGTCCAAAAGTTAACAAAAATTAAGCAACGAAAATCAAGCGACAAAATATCCATCACAATCGTATTGATTGTGCGAACAGATCTCTGTATGTCGTGTGTATGTATGTATTGCATTGTTTTTTTTCTTTTTTTTCTTGTTTTAATTGCATTGCCTATTTAATCCATTAGATATTCGGTAACTGTAAAAAAGACTTACAAATAAATGATCCGAGGTTCAATCGATTCTAGAGTTATGATTCTATCTACAAATAATAATACCATCGTAAAAACGGAGAGACCAAAGCGATACACAGTGTAATTAAATATAATATAAACTGCCTCAAAATGGCTACCTATTTACTGCTATCATAAGTGGCTATTATGATAATAGTCATTAAGTATCGTTCACACTTCTTTGATTGTGGTTTAGTTACATACTTTAAGACGTTATGATACATGTGAGTATGACACGGAGTTCCACTAAAAATATCTGTTAGATACGCTGAGCATTACTGACTTAAGCACTGTACTAAATTCACATAAAATTGTATTGTATTATTATTATTAGAAAACTAATTATTTTTCATTGGTTTGAAATACTGGTTTAATATATCCGTATAAAACCTTTGTCAACTGGAACTCTTAGAATAATGATTTACACGATACCGATTCCTTGTTGGAAAGAATGCTATATACGAGTAAGTCATTACAATTCAACTCTTATTGGACATTACAACAGGCAACAATTGCAAGTCATGTTTTTAGTTCGCATTAACATCACAATATCCAATATGCGACTTATTTTTCTTTCCTTTCTCTTTCCTTTCCTTTTTCGATATATCGCTATATTGTGAAATGTACAGAGATAATTGAGTAAATACGTAATGATCGCATAAAGAAATGATAAATGAGAATAAATACAATTATGTAAGATCTGTGACATATGTTTCGATTAATGTTCAACTTTAGCTTCTTGAGAATGTGTTCATCAGTCGAATGGCAGCAGTCTTACTGCAATTAATAGAAGCTCTAACAAGCCTTCTAAGTTAGATTAGTTTTTCCCTTTACATGTATCTTGTATATTGTCTAATATAAATAAATTAATGATCCAGTATGAGGCCAGAGAAAGGCAGTTACATACTCTAAGTGATAGATAAACTTTACTTTATCTTCTATGTGTTATTGTTCATATCCACTTTTGTTTTGTATCTGGCACTCTTTCCTATTTTAGGCTGCTTCTCAGTTTAACTGTAATTTATTTTGCTGGATTATTGCGTTGCATGGAAAAATATGGCTTTATCCAAAATGCTATTTAACAAAGGCAATACATCGTACAATTACATTGTATGCGCGCCACAGTTGTTGTCACACAATTAAACTTCTTTGAAAAGGCAGAACCAGTGTCCGTAAAAACGAGAGGCTCCCCGATTTTTACAGACATCAGGTAATTCTTATCGTCAATTACAAATGCTGTTATTTGTACACTATGCATGTAAAAAGCATTACACTACATACGTCATGATCGTTTCTCATCTCTTGTGATGTTCAACAAAGCTAAATGGTAAACTTCGAATAAATACCGGTTTTCCTCTTACTGTATAAGTTATCAAGGTATATATAGAATAAAGGCAGAAAGAAGAAACCTTCCTCGACAAAGTGCCTACAAAAATATTTATATAATAGATTGAGGATTGCTGTTTTCTAAGACTTTAATCTGGTTATATTAGCCACGTGTTACCAGTCTTAAACATAGTGACTAATCGATCATCATGGACAAGTCTTTTTGTCTTTCTACAACTGTATACATTTTTGATCTTTAAGCGTCACTCTCTGGTGCAGGGCATAAAGCGTGTAGTAATTAAGAATCTCTTTACCCCTCCGTGGGGCATATTTAAAAATACGGAAAGATAAATATTCGGTAAATACGTACATGTGTACAGATGCCACAGATAACTTATCGAGAGCAAGCTGAGCTTCACTGAATCATATATAAATATGATGTAATAAAAAATAACTTATGCTACCAATGCCTTCCCGTCAAAACATTTCGAGGTCATTAAAAAAATATCGGTTATATGACATAGTCAATCTTCTTTTTCACTTTTTCTGTTTTTTTTTCACTTTTCTTCTTTTTTTTGAACTGTATTTTGTAAATTCGCCTTGTCACGAACGATATTGATGCAGGATTCAAAAACATCTCACACTATCCATATAGGCTAGCTACATCGTCACTAAGTAGAAGAACGGAACACGGCTGATAATTAACCATACGCGTAGCGTTCGTCCACAGCATGAAGGAATTCTTATCTTAGATATATGAATATCCTATACAACTTGTATTCTCGTCAATGAACGTCTCATTAAGTGCGCTTACATACAAATCCTGCGTATAAAAAAGTCTCAAAATAATAAGATTTTAAACATATTTGTTCAACGCTCGATCTAATATTTTGATCTTTAATGAGATTTCCCTTATAAGTATGACGCCATTACAACGCAAGCACTTATAAGTATGGAATTAATATTTTCGATATTAATTCGTAATGGATGACGGATGGAGTTCCCGTACAATGTATTTATTATACGAGAACAAACATTAAAGAGACAGTTCATTTCAAAGTCTTCAAAAAAATATTTTCTTAAAAACTCTTGTTTTGTTCTAATTTTATCAAATTGATGCGTCAAATATTTAAAGAAAAACATGATATTATATTAAAAGTTTAAATTTATACAGATTTATACTGAAACCTCGTAATAACGCGCAATTCAGAGATGTGAACACTATAAGTGAAATTGCTTTTACTTCACTCCAAAACAATAAAATTCAAGGTTTTAGTGACTACTCTCCCACTCATACTATTCACAGCACAAAAAGGAATTTTTTGCGCTATTTCGAGGTTTGCTATTCGAGATTCCAGTATATTTTTATCTAAAAATAATTTTAGATAAAAATTAGAAATAGCTTTAAAGCATTGTCATTAAAAAAATTGTAGCTTTTTCTTTTTAAGAACAAAGCGTCAATATGTATCATAGCTATTCAACATTTCTTCTGCTTGAAATAAAACAAAACAAGAATATGATTATATAAATTATAAATCGCAAGCTTCATTCTTTGTCTCCATTGTATTCAAGAAAAAAATCCCAAAAAACTTAAGAATAAACTGCCTCTTTAAAAACTACCACATATCGCGTGGCATTAGCATAAATTCATGATTCACAATTCCTGATTCGCAATAAATTCGCGGAAATCCGTCATACGAAAAAATATGCTAAAAAAAATGAAAAAATATAGAACGCCTTCCAAATAGCCGAGTAAATCAAGGAAGATGTCTCAAATATAAAAAAATCGAGGACATTAAGAGTATAAGAATGATTTTCTTCTAACATTCACATTTCAATTTTCCGAGAGACACAACTATTAAATTGCCTTGAATTGTTTGTATCTTTAGTTCTATCACGAGAGGAATAATATTCCAACTCAAAACTCGGAAATAACATATGAATGACAAAACCGAAAAGTAAATCTCTTCTTTGTCTCTATCTGTCCTTGATTTGTAGTTTATCGTTTGCACTCTTGTGTACAAACAAAGACCACCAATGATTCGTAATAATTCTCATATTTTCGATTTCGTTGAAAAATCGCTCTACTAGCAAACATTTGTTTCCGTACATACTAGTTGCAAATGTCATACGAATGGTGAACCACGAATTATGTATTGCGATGTTCTGCCGCTAGCTTTACGTAGAGTTATTATAATATAATACATACTAAGTATACGATTATACTCCAGTGTACTTCAGTATCCATGGTACAATAATATGCATCTTTGTACTTAAAAAAAACTGGGTTTTTCAGGCAGTCTTCCTAAGGACATTGAATCCAACATAAATATGATGTAAGACACGATCGCCTGCAAGTTTCTTAACTTAATGCTGTGTCCGAACTTTTACATATGGTATCTTTTTTTTATATACATGGAGCGGAGCTGTTCGAGACACAAAACTGTACCTCCAAAACGCACACTAGATCGGTAATGGCATAAATGCAAAAATACATTATATGTTGTAAACATAATAATCTTGTAAATCAGCACGCAAACATGCTGCTACGAATGAATAAGGCAATGAAATGAATTGAAAGAGGAAAATAAAATATAAACTCGTGTAAAGGAGCTAAAAGTATAAAAACTGACGAGACGGTCTGGAACAGCTCTATGATGCAGTGATAAAATGTTTGTCAATTCAAAATTGAATTCTAAAAAAACTCACTACTTCTTTGTACAGCACTACGGTAGGCTGGAATTTAGGCTCTCTGGCAAACGGTAATTCATCATATGATACGGTGGACTGGCCGGACTACTCGGTTGGCTATTCATACCAAGATTGCTGGAGCCGCGGCCGCGTTTTCGCCTCTGCAGAATGCCCTTTCTGACCATGTAAAAACGAATTGTGCTGATCGGTATCTTGTACTTTTCCGAAGCTACTTGAAACGTCATGCCGCGTGCCACCATGTCTGAAGCTTGCTTGAGTTCCTCTTCCGAACGCCTTTGTCGTCTTTGATAACCTTGAAAGGTACCAAAATGTTTAACTCTTATAAATGTAATATACAAATAAAATATAAAATACAAGATTAAGTCACCTAAGCTCACCTTCAATCGCAGGGAATGGGCTGCTAGGATTGCAATTATTACTGGATACCATACTAATGGAATACGGTTTGACATCCTGCTGTTGTACAAACTGCTCATCCGGCTCCATTTTTACCATTCCTGTAGTTTCGGTAAGAGTCGCTTCGCAAGCGCTAAGAGCTTTTTCTAAATGTTGTAGCGCTTCGCTATGTTCCATGTTTACGAAGTTGGAGGAGTTAGGATTTTGTGAAACAGGAGGTGTGATAGAGGACGAGTTGTTTCCTGTGCTAGCCATTGCCGTACATGAGATAAAATCAGAGGTACTTTCATCGTTAGATGAAGTCTCCACCTTGAAGTTGCTGTCACCGGGAGTAGGAGTCGACGGAGTGACAGGTGCATTAGAATCACATGATTGTGTATTGCTCTCATTCACTGTGTTATCGCATCCCTGAGTGGATAAGCCACGAACCTATCGAAGAATATATAATATGTTACCTATTATATTTTTGCATATAAGACAATATTAACATAATATTGTATTATTATTATTACTATAAAGTAGTAATATAATATATCCATAAAATATATAAAGAAGCATGAACATTTATTAAGATTCTTTGTGCGTTTTAAAATTAAAATCTTATATATGCTTATAATCTTTATTAGAGTTGTAATCCAATATATACTGCCAGTACCAAAAATCTATATATAGTTCACATTACACATACAATAGATTTTTAATACTAACAATGTACATCGAAGCACAATCTAAGAATATTCATAGTCGATTCTTTAAGCCTTAAATATAATCTTAAGATGTCATAAGCCAATTTTCCAAAGCTGTAATATCTTAAGATATTGGTTAAGATAATCTTAAAATAAAACCCGACTATGAATAACTAACATAAAACTATTACTAAAAGAATTAAAGAAAAATTGGCTGAAACAAAAGAAGTTAGAGATACTAGCTGTGTTTTGGTTTTGCAAATCGGAGACATCCGTATTCTATTCTATATTCATCGAATTCAGTAAACAATGATAGAATGATTACAAACGCCACATATTTGAACTAAATGTAACTATTGAAGCGCTAGAACATTTCAGTAACATTGGACCATATTGTCGCAGAGATTAACCTATGTAACACATAGAGTGATAGAATTAGAGAGGGGGCGACATTTTTGAAAAAAATTTCTAAAAAAATTATTGAATTATGCAAATAAGAATGGTCCTAATTCGGCCCTGTAATTGGATACAAAATACTGTCAAATAGATACAAATAAGAATGTGTTCTAAAACTCGATTCAGTCAATTCCGATTATCTTTTATCCTTCATTCTAAATTCAATATTCAGTGATTAACAAGGATAAAATGATACTCGAATTGAGTTTTGTAACACATCCCAAAAAAGTCAAAAAACAGTACCTGCAAAACTTCCGCTGCTTGCATTAAAGTAGCGAGTTGTTGTTGCTCCACGTACACCTCCCCACGATACATAAATTCAACCAGGGCTTGAAGTTCCCACATTTTCATGTCTCTCAAAAAGATGACAGGATGGGTACATGGGATCTCCAACAGAAGACGCTCCAAGTAATCGCTGCAGGCGGACAATACAACCTTGTGACACTTTATCGAACCTCCGTCACAAGCCAGAGTTACATCGACAAACTGCTCCGAGCTGAGTAACTTTGGAAATGCACTGTGCATGTTCGACTGATGGGAATTCCAAGAGACACAGAACTGCTGACGATCTCCTCCGGGATAAGTGCCCGGATTGGGCAAGTTACTTCCAGATTCCATGATAGTAACTTAATGCAGAACAAGTTGTCTGTAAAAAAAAAAACAAAAATCATTCCATTAGATAATTGTCGCAAAAGGATTGTGTTTTATTTCGAACACATGAAATTCGCGTTACTTGAAATCTCTAAATTTTTGCACTTAAAACGAGATAAATACAAATTCGGACGTTGAAAAAAAGAAAAACAAAGATGTTGAACGCAAAAAATGCGAGAAATGCAAATAGACTTACGGTACCGGTTATTACAGAAATCACTTTAGAATATATAGAGAATATATGTCATAAATATAATTTTGTGACAATAAGAAAAAAAACTATTAAAAATGTGCTCTTAAAAAAACAAAAAAAATATCCTTCAGACATCTCTTAATTTTTTGTCCGTCGCTTGAGATCTTAATAATTGAACAAAGCGGCGCATTCACACAAGGCACGCTAATGGAAACCCGCAAAATAAAAGTATTAAAAAAAAACGTTCGACAAAGGCAGCAACAGCGCTAACTTGAAAACGGATTCGGAGAAGGAACGCATCCGACGCCGCGCGAAGGGCCTCCTTCGGTCGCGAGTTATTCTTGGACGCCGTAATTAAACGAAACAAATGACGAATCTAACGTTCCGGCGCGGCGTTTTCACAGACTTTCGTGAATGCCGGGCGAACGAAATTCCTCTTTCAGCTGTCGAGGGAAACGCGCGACGCGACGCGTCGTCCTCGGCGACAGCGGCGTCGGAAAGAGCGACCGAGCGGCGTGCGCGGAACGCGGGAACGTCAATCCGGAACAAAGACAAAGACGGGCCTCGGCCGTCGGCCGTCGACCGTCGGCGGGGCCAGTACCGACTCAATTACCTCGTATGGGGGATCGTCTTTAGTTGGGACGACACGCGTGCCGCTCGTTTTTCCTAGATTGCCGCGATCGCGCGAACAAAAGAGATCAACGGCGGGATCTCGAGGGGCTAGGTTAACGAGAGACACGATGGTAGAGTTAAAAAAAAATTACAATATGGCTGTCTGGCATAGGTCTGGAGCGGAACAACAATATCCGTGCATACATACACACGCGCACGGAACCGAGAATGAAATATATAGGCGCGAATGTACACACACGCGCGCACATATACGTATATAAAACCGCACACGCGCATATATCGAATATACATATACACGTTAACTCACATCATGTATATGTATATATATTACACACAAATATAAAGGCCGAACTCGCGCCACAGTCCTCCCTAACGACACGACGCTATTCGTTTGCGTTGCTTGAAATCCAAAAATGTTTATTAAAGTTTGAACGACGAAGAGAAGGAAAGCAAAGATTCTCAAAGAATGTTAAAAACAACAGACTTATATTTTTTATAAAAGGATTAAAATTTCTTGAAACAAGGAAAAATTTACAAAAGCCAGTGAATTTATTAGAATATTTTAAGATTTCAACGCCTTTTGTAGTATTCATCTTGTTTCAAGATACATAATCAACCCTCAGGAATCGCGTTAGAAAGCATCTCTAGGAGCACCTCAGACTCAAAAAATATAACAAAAAAAATACATGAAAATGCGTTACATTCTTTGTAAAATCACACTCCAAAAAGAGTGAAAATTTTTTTCCGGTCATGAGAAAGAGAGGCAGAATTTTCAATCTTTTTAAAAGTGATATTTCACCCTTAATTAAATAAAACTTATGCCTGTTTCTATCTAGTGTAGTTTAATTTTAATTTCAGTTCAATAACTCATCTTTTTCTAGTTGTAAAAATTAGAAAAAGATGAAAAGTAAGTTGGACCGAGATTAAAATTAAACTTCATCTGCTCCAAAGAATTTAGAGAGCAGGTTTTCCTAATCTCTAAATTTTATGGAGTGGAATCTCGCACTGAAGAGTGAAGATTGAATCAATCTTGAAAAAGAGTGACTCCAATCTTTAAGAGTGAGATTCATTGTAAAAGTTTCAAAGAATAGTATCTTCGTATTATATTTTTTGAGAATAAAACTGCCGGAGACAATTTGAACGCGATCGACACCGTCGGCGAATCGATCGGCAGACAGCAAATCGGGCGAGGACGGGTGCCGCCGGTTGAAAAATCGTCCGTGGACGCGGTACGGCGTGCGCGCGTGTGACAAGCCCGCCGTATATAGATATAAGCGATACACACAGCCGGATGCACGCGCTTTCGTGGAGGCGGACAAGCGAGAGCAAGCAGGCAGACGGACAGACGGGCGGGCGGCGTGCACGCACGCATGCACTCACGCACGCACGCACTCACGTACGCACTCATCACTCACGCACTCATTCGCTCACTCACTCGCTCACTTATTCACTCGCTCGCTCACTCACTCACTCACACGCTCACTCACTCACGCAAGCACTCCACTACTTAGACACTCACTCGTAAGTCAGTAAGTAGACAGAATGGAAAAGAAAAAGCAACGCGTCTCTTTGGGTATCGCCGCCTCCGGCGAGGATGATGCCAATGACACTCGTTAACCGTACAATCGTCACGTGTCAATCGTCGAGTTCGTCGAACAGAGACAGATCTACGAAGTGGAAATGTCGTCGCTTTTTCGTCAGGCAGTCGGAGTTCGTGACGGCGGGAGTCAAGTTAGCCGGGTCGCGTTTTACCCGAGCCGCGAACGGAACGCGTCCCCACGGCACGGCGTGGAATAAAAACGGGATCTCTGCGGGAGAAGTGACACCCCCGTGCCCACCCTCACCCCCCCCACAGGAACGCCTGGAGGCTCCTATAAATTTCACCATTCGTACGTACACTCGCGATTCGTGCGTTCGTTCGCCTTTCTCGTTCTTTTCACGCGGTACTTCCTCCCACGGGGACGCCGCAAGCGTCGTGGAGCGTCGTGGAGCGTCGTAGAGCGTCGTGAAGCGTCGTGCCTTCGTCTCGTTGGGGAAAAGCGACGCAGAAGCCACGCGCCGCACCGCGCCTCGACTTCGTTCTCGCGTTAACTTCGCCCGCCTTAACGATTTGAACGAAACCGCACTCACGGGTGAAGGTCCCCCAGGTAGCCGCCACCTCCTTTCAGAAATATTCTGCCGTTCGGAAAAGAACAAGAATCCCTTAAGAAAACATTCGGCCGTCGAGATTTATACTAGAGGGGATTCGCGACAGGAAGGAGATTGGGGGGGAGGTGAGAAGAAACGAGAAGGGATTCGACGGTATAAGGCTGGCGGCGAAGAGGGAAGGGGATATATCCGCGTAGTCGCTCTCTTTCTCTCTCACTCTCTTCCTCCCTCTCTTTTTATAGACGTGCGTATACATAGGGTGGCGCACACTAGCGCAACTGATGTGTATGCACGTGTGTGTCTGAGAACCCGCCGTTGTACTATACGGCTAGAAGCTAGAGATTCCGGGAAAGAGTGAGAGTGAGAGAATTCAAGTATTCCGAGAGAGAGAGAGAGAGAGAGAGAAAGATCTTCCGCGCTAAGAAGTAAGAACGGGCGAATAGAGCAGAATAGAGCGGCGCGGAGAATCGACCGGCGGACTGTCGCACCCCCGTTGATCGATACTTACTCAGTCTAACCGGGCTTGCTTGAATCGTCGTTGAACTGTCACGTTACCGATGCTTCAACGCCGACAGCCGAATTCCCAAGCGGCGCACTCTATCCGCAAAAAGTGTCGCTAGAATTGAGCTAGCGTGTCGTGATGGGCCTCTAGCGCGCATCCGTCACCGCGCAGCGAAACTTGCGCCGATCTTTGGCCTACGATTGAACCCGCGATGATTTCCTTCTTTAAGACGGGTCACTTGTTGGGCTTTTTCCGCCGATGGCAACGATGGGCGACGACCGATCGTTGCCTGCGAAAGCGACAAGATAATCACGCTCAGTGAACTACAATCTTTCGTTCGTAACGCGATCTCCCGCCGCCACTGTCGTTTTACGCGCGAGACGCCCGGCGCGAACGAAATCAGCGGAACTTTGTTGCGATTTCATAGAAGCTGCCCGAATGGTACATTCATATGTATCGCGCATAATATCAAGTATGTTCTCTTTGGGCCAGTTTCAACGCCGATCAAGCTTAATCGTGATTAACTGTGATCAACTGCAATTGGTCGGTTCTACTAAACAGCAAACACGATTGGTCAGTCAACGGCTGATTAAATTAATTGGCGTTGGTGAAACTGTCCCTTTCATGCCCATTTCTATCAATATAGATTTAATTTCGGTTCAACTTCTCTTCGTCTTTTTCTAATTCTAAAGATTAAAAAAAAACAAAGAATAAGTTGAACAGAGATTAAAATTAATCTACATTAGTGGAAACAAGCTTCAGTGATTTTCTGGGCTTTGGATTGGCTTGGAGCAACTTCAAGGCTTCGAAAAGATGCTAAACACTATTTGCGTCATTCTGACTGGTATTCATAGTCGATTCTTATATTCGAGATCTTAAATACAGTTTGTTTCTTACTGATTATCGAACAAGGATGACTCTTGTGTCAATTTGTGTCTCTTGCTGGAAAGCTGCCAATATTGAGTCTCCCAATATTGAGATATAAGTTAATTACAGGCCAATATTCATAAAGGTCTGATATTCATAAAGGTCTGTATTCAGAACGCGCTTATAACGATGTTAATGCGCTAACTTGTTATAATTTACGTTACGCATACTATAGAATTTTAGAGATAAAGGCCCATATTCAGAACGCGCTTTTATCTCTGAAATTCTATAGTATGCATAACATAAATTATAGCACGTTAGCGCGCTAACATCGCTGTAAGCAGTAAGCAGTTTTGAATACGGGCCAAAAGCGCGCTTTTATCGAAAAAAACGTATTAAGGGTATCGATTTTCTAACTTTTATCATAGTGAAAATGAGCTCGCATTTCCTTAACTTTCATCATGGCAATTGCGAGTAATCTCAGGGGAATTCGTTTGGCAAAAAATTTCTTGTCGAATGGTAAGATCCAAAAAAGAAAGGCTAAGAAATAGAGCGAGAGAGAAACCACAGCTGACTGAATCAACTGAATTGATAGTTTTAAGGTTAAATATATAATTTTGCACAGTCCAAAAACAAAAATAAAATCAAATGGCAATATACATAATAATAATTTTGTTACTGGATTAAAAGGATGAAAAGATCTTTGAACCACATATGAGAATTACACGAAGAATGCTTAGAGATATTTATTTTCAACAGAATTGATTTTATAAATAATAGCAAAAAATCGTTTAGGTCCAATTCCATAATGGTTTATTTTTAATCATTTTTAATCGAAGTTCGTCATCCGTTCAATTCTAGAATTGGAAAAAAATTAGAAATAAATTTAATTTTATAATCCGATTTATGCTGACAACGCTCATGAGCATCGTTTGTCATCGTTTAATATTTGACAAAAATGAAATGATTTTTAAGCGTGTGAGCGTGAATTGGACCGCGGACTATGTTTCACTCCACATTTTCACGTTTTTCCCCACAAATCTAGTGATTTCGTATTTTCACTTCGTTGTTACAGAATCACGCGACAATCGCACATGAGATGAAAGTGCGAAAAGTGAACGACTCTCACTCAAATTACAAAACAACTCCCTGAATACCAAAGAATGGCAATGCATTCCGATATACACTGCCAATACTGAAAACCTATAGCATGGTTCTACATTAGTTGCAAGCTGATCGCAAATTTGTTGCGACAGCCAATCTGAAACTTACATTTCGAAATTAACTTCATATTGGCTGTCGCAACAAACTTGCGATCCGCTTGCAACTAATGTAGAACCGGCTTAACGTAACTACTAATTATTTGTGTTAATAGGCCTATTCTTTTTAATTGAACTTTTATATCAGTTTATCTTTCTTCCTCTTCTTTCTTCCTGAAGAGAAAAGGAAGAAAGATGAACTGGTGCAAAAATTCAGTTAAAAAGAATAGGCCTATTCTGTTTTCGTCATTTATTAAAACAAAGATAGAATGACACAAATAGTACTAATAGCGTCTTCCCGAACGCACTTACAATTGCTTCTTATATTTTAAAATTATTTCAAGTATATAGTTTTAAGCCCAGTTTCACTCATGTTTAACTCTTAATCGAAATTTAACTTATTCTTCATTTCTTTCTAATGCTAGAATTGGAAAGAGATGAAAAAGAAATAAGTTGAATCTCGATTAAGTGTTCAATGTATCAGATATCAATTACATCGGAATAAATGGTTTCTGATAGGTCTTAATATTTATTCTTATTCTTAATAGTTCCTCCATTATGCGCAGGGCCTTAACTGTGAGTTGTGAAAAGGGCCTGAGTCTCAGGGCCTCTTCCCTAATGTTAATCAACCCTGATTGACATTAATCGATAGTTAATTTAATCACCATGTGATTATCACATGAGAGCTAAACACAGAAGAAGAAGACAGAGGAGACATTCTGACACATTAAACTGCTGTTGACATTTCTGCGAGTTGATGATAGATTAATTTAATCAGAAGTTAGTGAAAAGGCCCTTAAGAGGTAATAAATTAATTAAAGATCGATATTTTATAATCGATTCATTGAGTGGATTTACACATTTTTGCATCCTTGGCGCTCCTTTAAAATTAAAATACTTAGCGTCTCTTTCAGATGAATGAACAATAAAAAAGTTGATTATTGTCGAAAAGTATCACTTTTTCGCTAAAGCGTCAAAATTTTATGCGCCAAAGCACTTATTTAAGGTGTCGCATTAATGCATTGCACTCTAAGCAGAATAAATTATTATGATATCAAAATGATGTCAAACTACATTCAAAATGATCATTAAAACTTATTTTTCAATTACTTTCGATTCCTTTTAATGTTACTTTGATGTCATCGTGACTTGTTCTATATTTGGGATCTGCACAAATATAAAATTAACATTAATCTCGATTCCTAGAAGGATGGCATCTAGAAGGAAGTGCTTCTATGCTTCTAGAAGTAGAGTGGATATAAAGAGAGTAGCGCCAATGCATGTGCCTAATACTGATTAGCTCTGCCATTAAGTATCCTTACAGTTAATTAGAAAAATGATAACATTAAAGAAAGAAGAGGTTAAGACGAGGAGTTGCGTCATAGATAGGGTACAAAATGGCAACTTCCGGTTAATTGGCGTCACTCTCTTTATACACATTCCTATTTAGAAGGATGGCGCTTCTATAGGCTCGGACCTCGCAGGCCTCTGTTTAAATCCACTGCTATGCGGGAGAGAAGATAAAAAAAAATGTGTGTGTGTGTGTGTGTGTGTGTGTGTGTGTGTGTGTGTGTGTGTGTGTGTGTGTGTGTGTGTGTGTGTGGTATGTATTTATATATAGATGAGGAAAGATCGAGAAACCGAAAAGTTAAATGTTAAACATAATGATAACTGCATAAAAGTTTAGGAAATATTTAAAGAATTCAGAAAGATCTATTTGTCTTATAAGACAAGAATCCCGAGAGAAATCTGCGAAATGTAGTATAATATAGATTTCTCCGTCCGGGCAGAAATTTTTATTGCACAACAAAAATTTTAGATTTTTTTGTTACAAAAATTGATTTTATTGCGAAGCACAAGACAAGATTTCAATAAAATATCTCATTTTTTCTAATTGCCTGTCTGATCTGTTATGAATTTTATATTTTGTGTGGACATTTTCTACAGTCGAAAATAAAATAGATGTATGGTTAAGCTCGTATTGAATTACGTAATAAAGATGGAAGATTGCGAAATTAATTAAAAAATTCGAATTTAATTAGAAATTTAATTGATTTCGATTCTATTTATTTAAATTTTAGTCTACAACTCACATCCTAAATTTCCAGAGCAGGTCGTAGTTTGAAATCGTTATTTTGAAGATTGAAATTTGACCAATAAAATGTATAAAAAAGGAAATATTTCTTTATCCTAATGATTATAGTCAAATTCCATGCAATATTGCTTAATAGATATACATATAGTAATTTGATACGAACTTGAATAGGTTGTAAATATATAATTATATAAAAGAGAGAAAAATGAGAAAAAATGACAAAAAGATAAAAACAAACTTTTTCTTATCTTATGGTCCGATTTCTATTTATTTCTAATAGCATTTTATCGATCTGAGGTTTGCTAGTTTCAACTTGTATTCGATTAATGATAATTAACGTTGCATCATCATGCTCTACTATTGGTAAAGCATGTGACGTCATATTATAATTAACCTTGGGCTGAAGACGCTAAAATGTATTTTTCGCTTGAGCTACAATGTGATTTCAGCAAAGAAAGTTTTGCAATTATTGTAAGATTCTTTACGATTATATACATTTAAATCCAAGAAATTAAGAGCAAAAACCAATCGTATTAAAGAATCTTATTACAGTTGCTTTTTTATATTCATTGTTAGAGGAAGAATGCGTTAGTTAAATTATTATGCATATTCGAATTTGATTGGTCAAGTACACCAGATAAATATACCAACAGTCACTATTGGGTAAGCTCGTTTTGTTCAATTAAAATTTATAGTAACAAACTTTATCTAATCAAGGAAAATGTAAATATATGTAAAATATGATAATGTAAATTGTGCCAATAATATATCGTGGATTATTAAATAAAATGGATTATTAAAGAATTTTTTTATTTCTTTTCTTTATTAACCGATCAAAACTAAAAAAATTCAAAATTATAAATCAATTCAATTCCACGAGTCTCCTGTATAACAATTTGGAAATTTTGTCCTTCGATCTGCTGACGAATTCCAATCTGGCGGAGTTTGAAATTTCGATTTTGAAATCATAATTCCATCACGAGCATCACGATGTATATCTGTGGGTAAAATAGATTTCCGCGCCATATAAATGGCTTTCGATTTCTCCAGTGTGCCGACAGATGGCGCGCTAATCGATCCTGTCACTTCGCACTACGGCCTACAGCGCTATTCGGCCTTCATTCTTCATTGTTGTTGTTATTTCTTATTTCTATTTTCGCGTCAATTGACTGCGTTCGAATTGCCGGCGATCTCAATGGATATTTCAGAGTATTTCAATTAAACAGATACTCCAATTAAAATAGATCAACTTGGCGTAGTTATGTCAAAGATAACAGGTTACGACACGCACGATGACGGTCCAGGATTCGTGGGCATCAGATTTTGTCAGGAGTGCAATAACATGTTGTATCCGAAAGAGGATAAAGAGAACAAAGTACTCATGTACGCGGTAAGTATACATGACTGTTCCCGACAGAATCTCTTTAATATCGTAAGAAAAGAAGAAAAAAAAGGAACGAGATCCTTTGAATTGCACAATGGTGCGCAACGCGAATCATGTAAGAAAGAATTGTAATGTCAAGATATTGCCTGTTTCAGTGCAGAAATTGCGATTTTAAGCAACTGGCGGACAGCAATTGCATCTATGTGAACAAGATCATGCACGAGATAGAGTGAGTTGAAATTAAGTGGTTTGAAGTTAATTAACATCTATATAAACATTGTTAAATGTTAGATCAATTTCCACTAAAGTTTTGTAAAAATTAACAAATTAACAGGAACATTACATTAATATTATTATTTCCTACTCAACATTGCAAGTATAACAGTTAATAATAAATAACAGTTATAACAATTATATTGTTGAGTAGAAAATTGTAATGTTACTGCTATTTGATTTTTAAAGCTTTATTTTTTTCAAAAGAAAATTTTGAATATTAATGCAATAAGTTGAAATGAAACTATATTTGCTTTATTCCAACTTATTGTACTAGTTTAGAATCAGTTCAGACATCCTTGAAAAATAATAGCTCTTAGAATATAACATGTGAGAAAAAGAGGAATATATCATTTTGTGCACTTGTATCTCTGTTATACAAAATGATATTCCTTAGCGAGGAATAAACTCATTGCAAAGCTCAAGAGTATGAAATTAATTCAGGACCTCTGCTGTATATGCTCAAATCAAGTTTGTATCTTGCGCTCACTGCTTATTACTTTTTTTTTTCAGCGAACTAACTCACATCGTTGCCGATGTGATATCAGATCCTACACTGCCGAGAACAGAGGAACATCCATGCCCAAAGTGCAATCACAGAGAAGCAGTATTTTTCCAGGCGCAAACTAGACGGGCTGAGGAGGAAATGAGATTATATTATGTATGTACGAATCAGCATTGTTCCCACAGATGGACGGAGTAAAACTTGTATGGCTACAAACGTCCGTGTACCTTTATCCTTCTATTTGTATCTTATAGTTCTTGTAATTTTTGTAAATTGTACAAGTTGTGTATCTGTGATTGGAGGAGATGCATTGTAATTAATGTAACATGAATAAAAATTATACATAATAAAAGTAATGAAGAGAAAACGTTCGTGCACAAGGGGATAATGAATTACCGTAAAGCTCAACGCTCGCAATCTCTACTCTCTTGCTGAGCATTTATCCCTCCGGCCGCTGGAGCATGCGATTGGCTTTACGGACCGGGGAGTCGTCTTTTGCGAGTCGTATTTCCTAGCCTCAACGTTTTACAGGGCTACGTCGTGCAATCGCGACACATCTCTCCAGGATGCGATCTTATCATGGTTTTTCGCAGGAGATTTTTCGTGACATCGCGCGACCGAAGGTTTTCATCGAAGGATCGGAGTATCTTCGTCGAATTTATCCTGCCGATCGTTCCATCATCGTAAGAAGAGGGTGGATGAATGTGTTGCGAATTCACGATGTAGCCACGACCTGCAGATATCCTGGGACTACTCCCACATTTCCAGATGTTTATCAAGGCCATGCACAGCCATACTGAATTTACATTATATGCAGTACCGCAAGTAGCTCCCTTAGTTCCCTGCGTCACGTGATCATTTATATAATCATGGATTTCTTTCACTGTGATATCCCATTATTTATATAGGATGTGTTTCAAAATGCACTGTCAGTGTTAAGAATCTATGTATGTACCACATGTAACACAAGCTACAGATTTTCAGCGCTAATAATAAATTTGAAATACAGTCTATATTAAAGACGTGTTCAAATTCCAATCTGAATGTTCCCCGGGTATCATTCTTATTTAACACTTGGTAAACAACAAACATGGAGTGATATCTGAATGGTACTAGTGGGAATCTAAAGCCAAGGATGGTCACTAAGTTAACCAATGCCCCACTAAGGGTACATTCTATTTGTTTGGCAACGCTCATTGAATCTCTGATTAATATTTTTATTTTTTACTTTCATTTGTAATGATTTATTTTAAAACAAATATAAAACAGAATACAGTAAAAGAATAACTTTTAAATAGAATAAATTATTTTGCTTTTAATGCATCAGAAGAAAAAATGCTTAGTTATATGTAGACTCTGGATATTTATGCAAAATACTTAATTGAATATTTTGCATAAAATGTATATTTTTCACAAATTGCATATTTATAGATAGCAATCTCAACCTTTTTATTTTATTTTTTAATAACTCTTTAACGAATGATCGACTGCTAAACTGTCCGATAGTTATAATATTCAGTTAAGTGTTTTGCATAAATATCTACAATCTAGTTATAGTTATAAAAAATATAAAGTGTGATTTATTTTAATCTTAATAGATAAATATTTAATCTTAATGAAAAATATGCAATTCTATCAAGAAATATTTCAAATAAAAATTGTGTAGTACAAAGGGAAACATCACCATTGGTACATCCCTCTCTATACTATATAACTTTTGGAATGTTTTTTTTTTATTAAATTAACATATTTTTAAAATATTTGCCTGTTAAGATTAAAATAAATCATCCTGTATAATAAATTAGGGGTAGCCAACCTTTTTATCTCAGACGCCTGATAATAAGGTTGGCTATCCCTGATTCGTATATATGACTGTATTCAGATAGCATATTATCAGTGCAATTATGAGAAGTAGAAGCAAAACGTAGATATTGATAAAAATTATCGATTGCTGCAAGTTATTTGCGTAAATAAGTAACAGAAGCGGTGGATAAATATGTGTATTCGTTGTATCTAATTAAGTTAAGATCTCAAGTGACGCGAACAAATCATGTGGCTGCATATAGCGTTACTGATACTTGGAGTAACGATACTTCAACAGGGAATATCCCTTGAAGTACGTGCACCACGAGTCGGTAAGAGTTAATTTTTCATTTCAAGATATCGCTTAATAATTTACAAAAGATTTTTATTCGTTCTTATGTTCGACTTTTTCTTTTTTAGCTATTGTAGGAGGTGGTATCGGCGGAGCGTCCGCCTCGCATTTTCTCACTGAATTGTTAAAGAAATCTGTGGAAATCGATTTGTACGAAGCAAAAACTATCGGCGGACGATTGGCGACCATCAAGATTGATAAAGATGAAGTCGAAGCTGGTGGTTCAATTATACATTCTAAAAACATGTATATGCAGAGATTTGTTAAACTCTTGGGTAAGTATAGCAATTTTCTGTTTTCTTAGCTCAAACATGTTACCCAGCAAACAAGAATGGATTAAAATGGATTGAAATTTTTTTCTATCCGAATGCATATTTTAAATAGCAAATATTTTTTTTTAGATTCAATTGGATTCAATTAGATTTAGTTGGATGCAATTAGATTGAAAAATTATATTTTCTATTCAAAATTTTGAATTAAATAGTATTCACAATGCACAGAAAAGACTAATATTATTTTTAGATTGAAAGATAGAGATATGCTCCATGCAATTTCTATAAATGAATAAAAATGCATTCAGGATTGAAAAGCATTTATTTTAACATTCGTAAATCAATATTTCTGAAAATCTGAATCCATTTCAATTCATTTCAATCCATTCTCGTTTGCTGAGTAGTTGTATATGTTTATTTCTATTAATATAAATTAACTTTAATCTTAATTTAATTTATTTTTTATCTATTTCTAATTCTTGGCACTATATTATATTATTTATTTATTTCTGTCAATGTAGAGTAATTTTAATCTTAGTGTGATTTACTTTTTATTTTCTTTCAGTCCCCTAAGAAATAGAAAAAGATAAAAAAATTAATGAAATTGAGATTAAAATTAATCTACAGACTGTAGATTACAGTAGCAGAAGTACAGTAGTAGACCCTAAAGATAAAAAGTAAGTGATTTAACTGATTTAAACTGATTTAAAGTTAATCTATGTTGGTAGAAATGAATAAGAAATATTATTGACCAGCTTTTATGATTTTTTAGGTTTGGAAAAGAGTCCTTCCAGTGATGAAACATTTGGCATATGGAACGGAGATGAGTTTATATTCATAGCAAGCGATTGGTCCATAGTATCGCTGATGAAATTATTTTATAGATATGGCTTTCAGTTGTTTACTCTCAAAAGGTATTTAAACATTGTAATATAAAGTATAAGAGAAGAGAAAAATATAATACTCTATTATATATTTTCTTTGAGCAGTCTTATAAGCAACATGATAGAAGATTTTGTGAAGATATATGATCTGCAGGATGCAGGGCAATCCTTTGCCAATGTTACTGCACTGCTATCAGCTATGAATAAGGATTTTCCGAAATTATTAAAGACGTCTACGAAAGAATATCTTTTGCGTAAGGGTTGCACAGAAAAAATGATCAATGAATTAGTGCAAGTCGCTACCGTAGTGAATTACGGTCAGGAAGTCGATATCCAAAGTTTCGTTGGTTCCATAGCTGTGGCTGGGATAGATGGTGACTTATGGTCTATTAAAGGTGGAAATAAAGGGGTAATATATTATTAACTTATTGTCTAATTACTCATAAAAAAAATATATAAAATACGTTGAAATCTTAGGTACCGGAGCATCTCATTTACAGAAATAAGAAAGTAAATGTAGTACCAAGCTGTGTTACAAAGATTCGCAATTTAGCAAACGATCATGATGTAAGTCAATATGAAGTGACTTATATAAATAAAGGTGCGATAAATAAAATCTGTTTGAGAATGAGACAAATATTTAAATTATGTAGTGAAAAATAGCAATTATGCATTTCAGGTAGCACTGATCCAATGACATCTAACTATGACATCGTAATTATTGCCGCATCACTTACTAGCGATCAAGAATTTCAAATAGAATTTATCGAGTTTCCGGGTAATTTGGTGATTCCAGGAAAATATCAGACAACGTATGCGACGTTCATCAAAGCGAATCTTAAACCAAAGTACTTTGGCTTGCAAGAGTCTTTGGATGGGATTCTAAGTTGTAATCCCAACAAAACAATAATCAGTTCAGTCGGGAAAGTGAATCCTGTTGATGGTTCAATTAGGAAAGATCCACAAATTTGGAAGGTCTTCAGCAGAAAACCTCTAGAGACAAGTCTTGTACACGATATGTTTTCTGAAGTATGAAATTTGTTGTAATTGTTTTGTGTAAGAATAAAAGCAAAACTGCTATACATATTTAATTTTCTTTTTTAAGGTCATCGAGAAAAAGGAAATTGCTTGGAAAGCATATCCCCATTACTCGACAAAGATGAACTTTGATAATTTCAAACTACATGATGCACTCTATCATGTTAATGTATTTGAGTGGGCCGGAAGTACGATGGAAATGAGTGCAATAGCTGGAAGAAACGTTGCTATTTTGGCATACAATGATTTTCTTCAGAAATTCCATAATTCTATACTGGATAAAGAAACTTCTGAACATACATCTAAAAAATTACATTGTTCTGAAGATTTATAATATCTTTACTGTTAACAGATTTTATATGGACATGAAAGTATTTTTATAGCACATAAGTGCAATGTTGTGTATAAAAGAAGTTACGAAATAAATCAAAGATAACGTTCGAAACTTATTGAGTCAAATATAATTTGATAAAAGTGCGTAAAAAAATAATAAATATTTGTGTTACCATTATTTGTACAAATGTGACTTATTTATTAACATGTTTGCCCAGTAAATTATTTTACATGTCTTATCTTATAATCCGACGAATCCATAGTTTTTCATTACCATAAATGTATATATATATAAATATATATATATATATATATTTAATTAATGAAATATATAATGAATATATATAAAATAATTTATAAAATCACTACGATTATATTAGTCTCTCATTTAGGATATATTTTTACTCTTTTCCAAACAACAATGTCCTCAGCAAACGAAAATGGATTGAAATAGATTCAGATTTTCAGAAATATTGATTCACGAATGTCAAAATGAATACTTTTTAATCCTGCATTTTTATTCATTTATAAGAATTGCATGGAGCATATCTCTATGCCTTTCAATCTAAAAACAATATTAGCTTTTTCTGTGCATTATGAATACTGTTCAATTCAAAATTTTGAATAGGAAATGCAGTTTTTCAATCCAATTGTATCCAATTGAATCCATAAATTGCAAAAAAAAACGTATTCGTACTATTTTAAAAATATGCATTGAATGAAAAAATTCATCCATTTATTCATCTCA
>NW_012130123.1:392232-399873 GCF_000143395.1 Atta cephalotes | reverse complement strand
GAAATGCAGTTTTTCAATCCAATTGCATCCAAATGAATCTAATTGAATCCAATTGGATTCAATTAGCGCTTTTTTTTATTTAATTGGATTCAATCGGGTTCATTTGGATGCAATTGGATTGAAAAACCGCATTTTCTATTCAAAATTTTGAATTGAATAGTATTCACAATGCACAGAAAAAGCTAATATTATTTTTAGATTGAAAGGCATAGAGATATGCTCCATGCAATTCCTATAAATGAAAAAAAAATGAATTTAATTCATTCTCGTTTGCTGGATCTAGAATTATATTATATAGATTAGATTATTTATATTATATAGAATTATATTATATATATTATATAGATTTTTAATATTGACAGTAAATTTTAGAACACAGTCTACTCATTGTCAGAACCTTAAATCATAGAAAATTAACCAATCACAGACGAATATCAAAGGAATAATCAATTATGATTGGTCAATTTTCTATGACTTAAGACTCTGGCTACCAATTCACGTGCTTTAAGCGTTTGTAATCATCATTCTGGCTGTGTTCAAAGTCTCGCTACAAATGCTTTGAAGCGTTTGATGGACCAATGAGAAGAAAGAATTTTACAAACTGACCAAAACACTTCAAAGTGTTTGCAACATCGCGTTGATCATTCCCTCTCGCTTTATCGTCTATATCGTTCATTATAAAATAAGAATGAAACTATTGAAAAGCACTGAAAGTATCCAAAATCGCAGCCCCTATGATCGCTACGATTTCTATTGTAGATCCCATATTAGAAATAAAATTTATAAGTCTTAAATATGAATTTTTTTTTTTCGAATATTAAATTAGTGTCAGTACGTAAGTGATGCGAGTCTCAAATAAGGATGCATCTGTGTGTGTTATGAGAATCGTATGCGGCGAGGGAGTGAATACTCGCACATGTGCGCGCACCATGCGATTATTGTGCGGGCATTTTGTTATCTGGATATGTTCTGTGACTCGAGAAGTGTGGATATTTGTGAAAGAAAGAAGAAAACAAACAAAGAAAGAAGAGACGATTGTCATGCGAAAACGGGGACAACGACGAACACCGGTCAACCATAACCGGTTCGGCCGATTATTGACGTTGAAAAACCGTGGCGCGATCTGATTAGCGTAAACATCGACCTAACCTAACCTAATTCACAGAGCGCCAAGGGCGGAAAAAGTTTCTCCAAGCGGCGTGAAAAATGTGATTTCTCACGTCTCGCAACCCGCGGCGAGTCTCGCATTCATGCGAGGATTGTAGAGGAAGGAAGCGGACGAGAGATGGAGAATTACTCCGTACGTATCAATCCACAGGCCGCCCGTGGAGATGTTGCCGACGAGTCGCCTGCATTTCACGACACCCAACCGAAGCAGCATGCTGATCACGTCAGAAAACGAGAGGATGTGATCGTTCTGACGAGCGACACGAAAGGCGGTTTGTTCAATTCCAGAGCTCTCCTTTTTCTCACCCTATGGTATGTCTTCAGTGGATGTACACTGTTTCTAAATAAATATATACTGTCCTACATGGAGGGTGATCCCACGATATTGGGTAAGCAAATGATTATTTTTGAGCCTTATCTATTATCTAAAAGCAATGTCATTGAATACAGCTATTTCTATGTAAAAATGTAAAGTTCATAATGAGTCATCAGATGATGTCTTCCACTTAATGATACAAGTCAGCACGTGTTTCTTCTTTCTATCTTTGTTACTCATGGAATGTAAAGAAAGATGGAACATTTATACAGACTTGTGTTATTAAACTAAGATTTAGTAAAATATTTATTTTGGGTCCTTTCCATTTAGTGAGAAATCGACACAAGGATTATTCTATCACTAGTTCTGTTCTTTTTAGCTAAATTTCTTGTATAGCGCATCTCTTTTTTTCTCTTCAATGTTAAAAGAAAAAGAAAAGCTGACCATATCATACAAGAAGTTTAGTTAAAAAGAATAAGTCTAATAAATCAAGAAAGAAATGTTTACACTAACTTGTTATTAAATGGAAAGCATTTTGTATATTTGATTTTCTTTTTTTATTGAGGTAGGATTATTTCTTTAAATCTAAAAATGTATAACCCAGTCGAAGAAAACTTCCAACAATTACAAAATAAACATTTTATCGAATGCAACTATCTTAACACATGATGAATCTTGACAGTGAATCATTTCAGTTTTTGTTAACATTGTAAATAACGATACTGAAATGATTCACTGTGTCAACTGTGTCTTCCTAAAAAATATCCATAGTATCTTTTATCAGTACAATTAATATTAAAGCATTAATATTAAATATCTGATATGTCAGTCATTAGTGCTTTGTATCATAGCTTTTCTTTGACATTTTATATATAATATTATATTTTATAAATATTTATTTTGAATCGCAGGTGCTTGTCAAATGTTAATGACTGCAATTTGTGGATTGATACAAATGTACTTTCCCTGTGGTATGTATAAAGCCAGTCCAAGATTGATGAGACCTCCAGGATTTTACAAGCACATGACACTTGTAGGCTGCACAAGGTTCGCCACGGTAGTGTTAGGTCTAGTATCATTAAATTATGTAGCTGTAAGTTTCACAGAAACCATAAAAAGTAGCGCACCTCTTTTCACCGTCCTCATCAGCAGGTATTTATTAGGTGAGTATTTTTAGAGTATTTTTATATCTAATATAATTTATAATAAACAATTCAATTTTTGATAATTAGTTGAGCGATTAGAATTTTTATATCGACTGATTATATTTTTAGGGGAACATACAGGATTATATGTAAATCTATCTTTAATACCTGTAATGGGTGGATTGGCACTGTGTTCCATCAATGAAATTAGTTTCGATCTTAGAGGGTTCATCGCCGCTATGGCCACAAATGTAACAGAATGTTTACAAAATGTTTACTCGAAAATGTTGATCAGCGGTGACAATTTTAAATATACGTAAGTAATTTAATTCATACGAGTGTGTAATATTGTAAAAAAATGGAGAAAAGAATATTTTATTTTTATAGGCCAGCAGAATTACAATTTTATACCAGTCTAGCGTCAATTGTGGTACAAATACCGGTATCGATACTGTTAGTCGATTTACCTACTCTGGAGCATTCCTTGAGTTTTAAATTATTCGCGGCATTCCTTCTTAACGGAGTATTCTTCCATTTCCAAAGTATTACCGCTTATGTACTTATGGACTATATCAGTCCCGTGACACACAGGTATGTAATGGTCTTTTAAGCATGTAATCAAACTGTATTTTCTTGATTTTAAAATACATTATATTGATGTTGTAGTGTTGCTAATACTGCAAAGAGAGCTTTCCTAATATGGCTCTCTGTTCTATTATTTAACAATCCTGTGACGGGATTATCGGCCCTTGGTACTTCCTCAGTTATAGTAGGAGTATTGCTGTACAATCGGGCGCAGGAATACGACAGGATGAATAGAACAAAGAGAATACGATATTCGTCGAAGATCAATTTGCAATAGAACAATTTTCCAGTCTACAAAGATTTTATGTGTATGGGAAGAGAAATATGTCACCGCACTAAATGTATTGCATTAGAGTACAAACGATACCCATTTTCTTATACAGCAGTATTCTGTTCAGTGGAAATGCAAAGATAGTACGTATTTGTAAGATTAAGACGAAGGACAATCAATAAAAATTATTGTTTTTTGAATAATTTCTAGTGAATTTTGTGATATATTAAGAGCAATTAATTAGTTTGATCTCGTTTGCAATTTGTAATATAAATCATTAATAACTAAATATCACTATGAAATATAATTTATTTTATTTGTAAACTTGAAAATACATTTATTTGCATATTTAAAAATGTCTGACAGGTATGATAAACCAAGAAAAATCGGGACGAATGAATTATATGTTAAAAAGTATTTGATTACTGTATTATACAAGTGTTCCTAATGTAAATGTGAGAATTGTGGAATGTATAAAAGAAAATTTTATAAAAATAAAATTTCTTTATATCTACTGACATCGCTGGCAATGTTCTTGAAGATTTATGATAATGTAGAGGTTTTATATCATTTATAAGACAATTAGTACATATTAGAATACCTATTACTTTTACGGTTATCTGATTATATTTCGTTAATTTATTGACAAGCCTTCAATGCTTGTTTGAGATCGGCTATAAGGTCTTCTTCGGTTTCAAGGCCAACAGATAATCGAATCAATTGATCAGTTATGCCTAATTTTGCTCGCATATCTTCCGGCACGGACGCGTGCGTCATTACGGATCTAAATGAGAAGAACAGATTAAAAATATGTTTTTTAATATATATTTAATATATATTTAATATATATAAAAATATGTATTTTAATATATATTTAATATATATTAATATATATAATATATAATATATATTTAATATATTTTTAATATATATTTCTCGAATATACTTACGGTAATTCGGCTAGCGATTCGTAACCGCCTAAAGATTCAGCTAAAGTGAAAACTTTCAATGCTTGCAAAAAACGCTTAGAATCACCTTTCAGATAGAAAGAAATCATGCCGCTGTGTCCTGTTTGCTGTGTATGTGCAAGCTCATGTTGTGGATGCGATGTGAAAACTGCAATGTAACAACACGTATTTTATCTTGTAAAGATTTTATCTTTTATCGTTATATTGATTATTCAGATTATTAATTTTATATATGCTTCTACTTTAGAAACATACAAGGTAAAGATAACAAAAAATTGTACGGTTACATACGTGGATGAATCACTTTCTCAACGTTAGGATGAGAATCGAGAAACGTAGCTACTGCTAAACCATTTTTCATATGTCTCTGCATTCTTAGTTCGAGCGTTTTCAAGCTACGATTGACTAAGGCACAGTCAAATGGCGATGGAACAATTCCCATAGCTAAATCGAAAAAGAAAATGTTATATAAAATCTTCAAATGTGCATCTCGAAAAAGCTCTTGTTGATTTACCATTTTGATTGAACTTCAATCTCTCTCCGAGATCGTCCCGACGCGTTATAGCAGCACCCATAATGACGTCCGAATGGCCATTCATATACTTTGTCAATGAATACATCACTATGTCGGCACCAAGGTCAAGAGGTTTCTATTTTACAAGCATAATATATTGGTTGCAGTTTCTTTCATTGATTGAATACAATTTTTCTCAATTTTACTTGGAAATAACAACTTACTTGGAAATAACATGTCAAATATGTATTATCAACGACTAGTATAATATCTGGATGAGATTTCAAACTTTCAGCAATAGCCTTTATATCTACTAGTTTCATCAAAGGATTTGTCGGCGTTTCTAGCCATATCATCTACAATAGATAGAATGAATTATAATACAGAAAATACTAATATGATATTAAAAAATATAATATTTAAAATACAAAATATTAGATTTTAATACAAAGTATAAAGAACTATATTTTTAGTTTTTTATTTACCTTTGTATTTGGCTGTATGGCATCTATAATATTTTGTACATCAGTCATGTCAACGAAAGTATATTTTATACCTTGTTTGCTACTACATTTTTGAATGTAACGATTAGTACCACCATAAAGATCATCTCCGACAATCATATGATCTCCTGCTTCCAAAAAACCTACAATAGCAGTAAGAGTACCTAATCCAGAAGAGAAGCAAAAGGCATGTTTGCCATTCTCTAAAGCAGCTAAGCACGTCTCTAGAACATTACGTGTAGGATTGCCACTTCTGCTATATACATATTCCTAAATATGAAATGAAACAATTAAAGTTAAAATGCCATTATACAAGATTGTTGATTTTTTGCAATAATATTCAAACACGTTCAAATTCAATATATTACTTATTTATTTGTTTATATTACTTTTGTTTTTTGTAATATATTACTTATTTATTTGTTTCCCAATTTAATAAAAAAGGCCAATATGTTTTAAAATTATACTAAATGCTTATAGTATACAGAAATATTTGTTTCGAGCACATTCGACTCGCATTTTTCTTGTTAAGCCATTTATTTAGCTATTAAATTTCCAAGTCATTCCTTTTTCTATCTACTTATCTCTGTTTCTCATCTGTTTCATTTACTTGTTTTTCATCTTCATTTATCTATTTATCTGTTTCTTATTTGTTTCATTTTCGTGTTACTTATTTGTTTCAACTTTTCGACAGAAAATAATATAAATTGATTTATAAAAAAAAATATTCTATTTTCATAGCTTGTATATGTAACTTTAATTTTATTAATAGCTACAGAAACTTAATGCAATTTTTGCTAGATACAATTGACATTAATTGATTGAGTAACAAGGACTAATTATTAAGAGCTATATATGGATGAATCTTGATGAGTCAGACGTTTAGTACTTACTCTGGGCGGCGCTGGACTATCCTGCTTAAAAGTAGTCGACATCACCATAGGTGGTACAACCGAGCAATGATTCCACTGATCAGGATCTTGCCCGGCATGGATAGCTATTGTCGCGAAACCTTCTTTTGAAGTCATTGTTTATTCAGTAAAAAAATGTTCTGCGAATATTAATTAAAAATATTATTTATTGTTAATATGCTGTAATTAATAGAAATATTTTTTGAAACTCCTGTTTAGAGGACCCCATTCACTTTGACCTGAACATATTCGGAAATCCCTAAACAGGAGTTTCGTCTATATCGTTTTTTTATTGATTTTTTATTTATTAGTAACAATAATATAATAATAACATTTATACGCGTAATTTTAATTTTCATCGCAGATTTATTGCGTCTTATTTTTTTGTAACTTTTTATTCTAAACGCAAATTAAATTGTGTGTACTGTGCGTGTTGTTCAGTCCTTCATTCAACGTAAATGTAAGAAATAGACTAATTAATTAAAATTAACGTAATTTTAACACAATCTATTTATACTGAACAATACACACGATAACAATTTGCGACTTAAAGATAACACATTTACGTAACATAAAAAGTGAAACGCAATAAATCTTCGATAAAAATTGAAATTGTCAAATACAAATTAGGAAATAAAATCTTGTCTTGTTATTTATAAATCTTGTTATTTATATGTTAAGAAAAGAAAAAGAAGTATTCATTTTTTTTAAAGATCGAGCGCTCTAGAGCATTCTGAAAAGCTTTGAATAACGTTCGTGGAATTTAAATTTGCGAGGGCATTCTGTTTGAGATTCTTCTCTACACTTTTTGCACTCGCCTAGTTCGCATGTTTCCACGGCCCCATAGCAAACAATGTAGCTGATTAAAGAGATTATATTCTTGGCAGGGACTAATTCGAGTGATGAAATAGCCTTATCAGAGCCGAATTAATGAGAATTTACTTAAGAATCACAGCGAAATTCACTTACTTTAAAATCGATATCGCCAAATATCTGCTGAAAGTGAAGGCAACTGAAGTAACCTGACCGGCGACGAGCTACTTAAATAACTTGCAACGTTGTCAGCTGACCGATAAAGGAAAAAAGGACAAAATATTCTGCACTCTGGTGGGGCGTTGGTTTGTTCACGTTGTTTGCATTTTTCGCATTGAATATCTTCGCTTTTTTCTCTTCAACGCTCGAATATATTTATCTTATTTTAATATATTTTAAACATATTTATTCTAAGTATAAAATTTTTCAAACTCTCTCTCTCTCTCTC
>NW_012130123.1:371635-391811 GCF_000143395.1 Atta cephalotes | reverse complement strand
CACGCACGCACGCACGCACGCACGCACGCACGCACGCACGCACGCACGCACGCACGCGCACACACACACACACACACACACGCGCACACACACGCACGCACGCACGCACGCACGCACGCACGCACGCACGCACGCACGAACGCACGACGCACGTACGCATGCACGCACGCAAAAAGTATATTACATACATATATGTAATAATAATAGGTAATTTTATTTTTTTAAAGATATATGCTAAAATGCATTAATAATACAAATAAATTTGTTGTGTATTATTATATATAATTGTAAATATTCATTTATTCATATTTCTATTATATCAAAAACTAATAAAAATTTAAAAAATCGTAATTTCGACTTTCAGGAGGACTTTTCAAAGTCAGGAGAATATATACGGCAAGCAAAAAATTTGTTTTGTACATAAAATTTCAGAAATAATCTTCTATTTCCAAGAATTTTCTTTTTTTTTAAATTATCACGTTGAAATTATTATGAGAATTCGTATTGCGAAAATCAAATCTTATTACAGAGAGTATTTAAAAAAATATATAATCGGTAAAGAATTTTATATATTTATATTTTATTTTATTAGTAAGAGGAAACTGAAGTATTTAAAATTGCAAGAATTTTATGCAACACATATGCAAAAAATATATGTGAAAATATATATAATATGTAACTCGGGGGGAAATCCTTGACATCGATTCTATTATTATTTCTCATTGGGAACGTGAAACACGGAACGTCAAACATGAAGCACGAAACACACACAACGCACGCACGCACACTACGCAATATGGAACGTGAAAAGCGTATAAGGGTCTGAGCACAAGAATTGTCGTAATAATTAAGGCTTAAACACAATAGGCACAGACAATAGACACAAGGAACAAGGAATAACGAGTTATCCAATCAGAATTCTGAGATATAATATCGAACTTACATATCAGAGCTCTAATTGGCTTGTTATTCCCTGTTGCCTGTGTCTATTGTATTTAAGCCTTTACTTAGACTGAAATGGTGACGTAAGTAATGCACAATCTTCCACGTATGACATACAACTTATTACCGTGTCTCTAAGAGCCGGCAATAAATCGTCATACGTCAAAACTGCGTTATTTACGTCTACAACTTAAGTCTCTAAAAGTGTTACAATTCTTGTGCTCAGATCCTAATGCAATATGATACTACAATGATATGAAGTTAACTTACGTATTTCTGACGCGCCCACGCTATACAATTCTTTATAGATTTACAATCATAACGCAGCTAATTTAATCCGCAGATTACATGCACATATCACACTTTGATGCACTCAAACGAAGAAATGATTAAATATATAAAAATGATCCATACACTAGATTTTCTTTTCATTTATTGTAGTCGAATTTATAGCAACGCATCATATCTTGTAATTATTGTCGCATTGATAACGATCCAATAAAGGTTGAAACGTTTGTAATTTTTACTTATATTTTAAATAAGCAATTAACATTAAACATCTCTCGTTTAGCTCGTAGCTCTTATATGTATTTATTATTTTGTTTAAATTATTTGGATCCGTTATTTAAAATTCTTTATTGTTGAAATTTATTTTATTTCTTGAAAATACATTTATTTGCATATTTTGAAATATAACAGTTATGACCAATCAAAAGGAATCAGGACGAGTGATTATACGTGTATTAAAAAGTATATCTTGATTGCTATTATACAAGTGTTCTAATGTAAATATATAAAAAAGAACCGTAAAATGTATAAAAGAATGTTATAATTTAAATAAAATTTCTTTATAATACTACTGATAGCGATGTTATATATAAAGATTTGATAATATGTGGAGGTTTGATATTATTTGTAACATAATTAATACAAATTATAGGACACCGGCTTGAATTACTTTTCCGTCTATCTGATTATATTTGTTAATTTATTGGCAAGCGTCCAATGCTTGTTTGAGATCGGCTATGAGATCGTCTTCGGTTTCAAGGCCAACAGATAATCGAATTAATTGAGTAGTTATGCCTAACTTTGCTCGCATATCTTCTGGCAGGGACTCGTGCGATATTAAAATTCTAAAATGAGACAAATTGATTGAAATCAGATTTTTAAATATACACATTTCTTGAATATACTTACGGCAATTCGACTAGCGATTCTGAACCGCCTAAGGATCCACCTAATATGAAAACTTTCAATGCTAGCAAAAAGCGCTTAGAATCGCCTTTCAGATAGAAAGAAACCATTCCACTGTGCCCCGTTTGTTGTGTAAGCGCAAGCTGATGTTGTGGATGTGACGAAAGAACTGCAATGTTTAACGACACAAGTATTTTATTGTAAACGCTGTAGCATCATATTAATTATTCAGACATTTTAATTAAATATGTTTCTTTTTTAAAAACGTACAGAATAAGGAGAATAAAAAATTATATTGTCACGTACGTGGATGAATCACTTTCTCAACATTAGGATGAGAATTGAGAAATGTGGCTACAGCTAAACCATTTTTCATGTGTTTTTCCATTCTTAGTTCGAGCGTTTTCAAACTACGATTGACTAAGGCACAGTCAAATGGTGATGGCACAATTCCCATGACTGAATGGGAAAATGAAGAAAAAACTGTTTATATATAAAGTGTTTAAATGCATGGCCCAGAAAAGCTCTTATTAATTTACCAATTTGGTTGGACCGCAATTTCTGCGCGAGATCATCCCGGCGCGTTATAGCGGCACCCATAATCACATCCATATGACCATTCATATACTTTGTTAAGGAATACATCACTATATCGGCACCAAGATCAAGAGGTTTCTGTATTAAAAACATAATTGTTGCAATTTCTTTTAACATTGACCTCATACGATTGAATGTAATTTTTCTCAAACTTACTTGAAAGTAACTTGTCAAAAATGTATTATCAATGACTAGTATAATGTCTGGACGAGATTTCAGACTTTCAGCAACAGCCTTTATATCTATCAGTTTCAATAAAGGATTTGTCGGCGTCTCTAGCCATATCATCTACAATAAAATTATAATGCAGAAAATACCGATATGATACAAAAAACATAACATTTAAAATACAAAATATTCTAACACAAGATAAGCGTGTAAATAGAATTCGGATATTTTTAGTTTCTTTATTTACCTTTGTATTTGGCTGTATGGCATCTATAATGTTTTGTATGTCAGTGATATCAACGAAATTATATGTCATGCCCTGTCTGCTACTGCATTTTCGGATGTGACTATTGGTTCCACCGTACAGATCATCTCCGACAATCAAATGATCTCCTGCTTTCAATAAACTTGTAATAGCAGTAAGAGTACCTAATCCAGAAGAGAAACAAAAGGCGTGTTTGCCTTTCTCTAAAGCAGCCAAGCATGTCTCCAGAACGTTACGTGTGGGATTACCGCTTCTGCCATATAAATATTCCTACATGAGAAATGAAACAATTAAAATTCAAACGCCTTTATATAAGATTGTTGATTTTTTGCAATAATGTTTAAACATGTTCAAATTTACTTAGATATTGTAAAAATAGCAGATATTTTAACACGCAAGTACTGTTTTTTAAAAAGTTTTCAAAAAGTTACTTAAAAAGTATTTTTAATTTATATTCAAATAAAATTTTTATGTATTCTTTCTAAAAGATTCTGTGCAGTGAAGATAAGATAAACAGATGCAATTGAATTGTTATTTGAACTGTAGATTTACATTGCAGAACTAGGAAATTATTTAATAATTTACATAAAAATATTATTAGTCATCAAAATGCAGTGTAGACCATTTTTGTGTATTGTTTTTTACTTATTTGTATTATTCACATAAGTGTAATGTATTATTTCTTGTTTATTTGATCCTCATGTTTATAACAATGCGTCCCTTATGCACATCGTTCCCAGCTTTACAATCAGCTAACGTTTCAGTGATTATGGCTGCTGCAATGATGAAGTTCATATTTCTAGAAATGCACCGGGTATCCGGTATTATTCGGCGCTTTTTTATTATTTCGATTGGATAACCGGATATTATTAATATTCGGGAATATATCCGGATTAATTCGGATAATTCATTAATTCGGAAATATACCTGGTTGAAATTTGATATCATTAAATTGTTGATTTTTTTCTTATACAAATGTTCTAGAAATAAGTATACATATTCATGATGCTATAATATCTTATTCATTGTTGCAAAATTACAATCTTTTTCTGTATAGGCCTTTTTAGAAAAAACTTCCTCGGAATTCAATTGGATAAATGTCAGATATCCGACGCGAAGAAATTGCCTTCTTGGATATCCGATGTTACATTCTGTCCGATCTGGTAATTTTATTTAGTGCATTTCTAATAATTTCTTTTATGTAATCCCGGATCATACGGACAATAATGCTTTGACACTGAACGCTTATTGGTGAAAAACAGATGATGGGAATAAATTTTACCCCCCATCCTGAACGAAGTTCTGTTTCAGTAGTGAGAAAAGGTGGTAGGTTGGTATTACATTTGTCATACGATAAAGCATTTCAAGTCTATAGATTGGCTACAAGAAAGAGAAAATCAGATCTCTTTATTTTATAGTCATAAGTCACTCAATAAATTAAAAATTTTTGTCGTATGACAAATACTAAAAATCGACGAGCTATTTCCGCGTAAAAATCAGATAGTTTCATGTTAATAAACAAAAAGACCAATATTTCCTAAAATTATACTAAATGCCGCTTATAATATACAGAAATATATACTTGCTTCGACAACAGCACGTTTAGCTCGCATTTTGCTTGTTAAATCGCCTTTTATGTAGCTATTAAATTCCTAAGTCATTCCTTTTCTTTTTTTATTTATCTATATCTTATCTGTTTCATTTATCTGTTTCTTATCTGTTTTATTTATTTGTTTATTTATCTATTTCGTTTATCTATTTATCTATTTTATTTTTCTGTTATTTATTCGTTTCAACTTTTTGACAGAAAGTAATATAAATTGATTTACAAAAAAATATTCTATTTTTATAGTTTACATATAACCTTAACTTTATTAATAGCTATAAAAAGCTTGATATAATTTTTGCTTGGTACAATTGACATTAATTGACTAAATAAGAAGAAGTAATTGTTAGGAGCTGTATGTCGATGAATTTTGATGAGTCAGACGTTTTTCAAACAGAACAATAAGTTATTATGATATCAAAATATCAAAATGATCATTAAAAGTCATTTTTCATTTCGGATTCATTTTATGTTATTATGACTTGTTATTCTTTTTGGATTAGTATACTTACTCCAGTCGGCATTGGATCATTCTGTTTAAAAGAAACCGACATCACCAAAGGTGGTACAATCGAGCAATGATTCCATTGATCAGGATCTTGTCCGGCATGGATAGCTATCGTAGCGAAACCTTTTTCTGTTGACGTCATCGTCTATGTAGTAAAAAAAATGTTCTACGTATATTGATTAAAAATATAATTTATTATTAATCAGCAATTAATAGAAATATTGTTTAATAAAACTCTTATTCAGGGAATCTCGTTTAAACCTTTTTGATCTGGACGTATACAGGGTCTTCTAAACAGAAGTTTTACTTATATTGTTAATCTAAATATCAAATACTAACAGACTTATCTTAAAAAATCTTATAATCTTAAAAATAAAAATAACAATAAATTTAAAGCTAATTCGAGTCAAGGTCGATGAAGGTCAGAGATTAAATTCTAATCCAAAGATTAATTTCCATGGTATTTAATCGTCTTTATTAAGAACGCTTCGACTC
The DNA here is from genome assembly GCF_000143395.1 of Atta cephalotes. Lineage (NCBI taxonomy): Eukaryota > Metazoa > Arthropoda > Insecta > Hymenoptera > Formicidae > Atta > Atta cephalotes. The sequence goes on along the minus strand of NW_012130123.1, from coordinate 386,036 downwards.
TCTTTGTAGCCATCATCAATAATGATATATCTCTTAAATCGTAATCATTGATTCTTCCATCAAAAGTGAGTTACTATCAGATTCACAACTGCAGTAAAATCGCAAACGAGAAGTTTAACATTTAAATGAAGCTTTGGAAGTTTTCATTATCACTAACTTCAAATTATTTTTTAATATTTAAACAATTTTTAAACTTATTATCCATATTATCTATATTAATTATTATATATTATCTTAATTATTATATATTATATTAATTGTTATTCATATTAATAATGATTAAATTTTTACTGTATTACTGAGATAATCAGAAGCGTCTAACGGACGCTAATTTCAATTGATTGAAATTTTGCTGACTCACTTTTGATGGACGGATCAATGATTACGATTTAAGAGATGTATTATTACTGACTATTACTGACTGGCTACAAAGAGAGCCGAAACGTTTAATAAAGAAGATTAAACACTATGGAAATTATAATCTTTTTATTAGATTTATTCTCTGGCACCTTCATCGGTCTTGATTCGAATTAGCCTTGAATTTATTGTTTATTTTTATTTATATCGTTGAATGATTTTTTTTTATTGATATATACTTATTAGTAATAATAATATAATAATAATGTTTGGCGCGCGTAATTTTAATGTTTTAATTTTTATTAAAGATTTATTACGTCTTACTTTTTATGTTACTTTTTAAGTCATTTTAAATACAAGTTAAATTGTTATCGTGCATGTTGGTTTCGGTCTTTCATTTACGGAGTAAATGTATGAAATAGACTAATTAATTAAAATTAATTTTAACAGAGAGAGTTCTAATACAGTAATTCTATTTGAACAGTGCATACGATAACAATTTACAACTCAAGAGATAACACATTTACGTGACATAAAAAGTGAGATGCGATAAATCTTCGATAATAATTAAAAAATTAAAATTGTTAATTCAAATTAGGAGACAAAATTTTGTTTCATTATTTATACGTTAAAAAAAGAAAGAGAAGTATTCTTTTTTTTTAGAGATCGAAGCACTCTGGAATGTTGTGAAATGCTTCGAATAGCGTTCATAGAATTTAAATTTAGTTGCGAGAGCATTCTGGGGTGTTTTTTATTCAACCAGAAGCTATTATAGCTAATGCTATCTTCGTTTTTAGAAATCAAAAGACAAAGATATCTTTAGCGTGGTTGCTTCTGGTTGCATAATGAAAAAACGCCATTGTTTGAGATTCTCCTCAGCTACACCTTTTACATTCATCTAATTCGGACATTCCTGGCCCCATGACAAAAAATGTAACTGATAAAGGACTGTTTTTCTTGACAGTGAATAATTCGAGTGATGAAATAGCCAGATGTAGATTAAGAGAATCTATTGAAGAGTCAGCAAAATTCACTCACTTGATATCGATACCGCTGAATATCTGCTGAAACTGATGTTGACTGGAGTAATCTGACCGATGACGAGCTACTTAAATAACTTATATAATTATCATTGACAGTCATGTGATCGTGGAAGGAGAAAAAGGACAAAGTTTCTTTTGCACTATGATGGAACGTTGATTTGTTCGCGTTGTTTGCACTTTTTTCCATTTTTCGCTTTTCTTTTTTTCAACGCTCGAATACATATTTATCTCAGTTTAAGTGCAAAAATTTTTGAGAATTTCAAGCAAAGATTTTAAATAGACTTGTACTATAATATCAGATCACACATCGCGATATAAGCTAACGTGAAATAGGAATGCGCAATACGTGTGTCGATACACGGTATGTTCGTTACGCATAAAAAAATTTTTTTTATAAAAAGATTAATTAAATCGAAAAATTAAATCGCCTTTTAACCGTAGTTTTCTCAAGAAAAATTCTTTCTCATAACAATATTTGTATTTTTATCATATCGATCGAGAAAAAATAGAGACTAAATTGAAATCGATATTTCATGTTAGAAATATGCGATACGAGAAAATGCGTATCGCATATCCAGAACATGAAGTATCGATTTTAATTTTTTTCCAATTTGCATTTGTATAGTGTATACGTATGTATATTTATTAGTATGATTATTAATGTATATTTTCCTACTATGGTATTACTGTATATGTATGTACAATAGATATGTTTTATATTCTTATAAAGATATACTAAAATGTATATTAATGCAACAAATAAATATTTGTTGTGTATTATTATATATAATTGTAAATATTTTTTTCTACTCCAATTACATCAAAAACTAATAAAAATCGCAATTTCGACTTTCAGAAGTTTTCAAAGTATTGGGAGTACAAATTAGTTCGATCCGTTTCCCTAAAGATAATTCCAGCTATTGTGAATGGTTCATAGTGACAGCTTTTGGCAGTTTCAGAGAGGTTAAACATCTGCTAATAATATTCAGTTTATATCGCTTTGAGTTTCATACAAAAACCTTGATTTTTACTGTGTTTGAAATGTCGAATTTTGTGTCAACCAAGCAGCATTTGCGGGAAGTTTTGATTTTCTGCTTTAATTGGAAGAAAAGTGCGGCTGAAGCCCATCGAACTATGCTTGTCGAAGTTTATGGTGACACTGCTCCAACTGATAAATCCATATAGGGAATGGTTTCGACGTTTCAAGGATAGAGATTTCAGTATTGAAGACAAGCCTCGCTCTGGACAGCCAAAAAAATTCGAAGACAAAGAATTAGAGGCATTATTCGAAGAAGATCAGAGTCAAGAGGAGCTTGCAGAATCATTGGGGATAACTCAACAAGCCGTTTCTATACAATTGAGAGCTATGGGAATGATTCAAAAACAAGGAAATTGGGTGCCTTATGAAACCGAGAGATGTTGAAAGGCAATTTTTCACTTGCGAACAGCTGATTAAAAGACAACAGAGAAAAGATTTTTTGCATTGGATTGTGACTGGAGATGAGAAGTGGATATTCTATGACAACCCCAAGAAGAAAAAATACTACGCTAAGCCCGGTCAATCGTTGCCATTGACCTCAACATCAACATCACGGCCGAACATTCATGGCATTTATTCGAAGTTTCATGCTCTGTATCTGGTGGGATCAAAAGGATCTTGTTTACTATGAGCTGCTGAAACCTGGTCCATTACAGGCGATCAGTATCGGCTACAATTGATTCGTTTGAGCCGTGCATTGCGAGAAAAACGACCGGAATACGAGCAAAGACATGATAAAGTTATTCTTCTTCATGACAACGCTCGGCCTCATGTCGCTAAAATCATAAAAAAATATTTGGAAACGCTCAAATTGGATGTTTTACCGCACCTGTATTCTCTGGACATTGCTCCTTCTGATTACTGATTGTTCCGAAGGATACAGCAAGTCACCGGTTCACTTCTTTCGCAGAAATCGAAAATTGCCTGAGAGATGGTAAAAAGTAATAGGCAGCGATTTCTAGGCAGCGATTTCTGGACAATACTTTAATTGATCTGTTCATTCATTTTGTTTTGAAATAAATGCATTTTTGAACACAAAAAAACGAACTAATTTGTACTTCCAATATCAGGAGAATATTTGGCAAACAAAGAGTATATACATATTGTATAATTCCAAAAATATTTCCTATTTGCAAGAATTTTTTGCATTTCTAAAAATTACAATATTCTAATAATTATAATAATATGAATAATATTAAAAATTTATATTGCGAAAATCAAGTCTTGTACAGAGTATAATAAAAAAAATAATCTGTAAGAAATTTTATATATATCATTTTATCTGTAAAGAAACTTAAATATGCAAAATTTCAAGAACACAATACGAAAGATAAGTATATATGAAAATAATACGTAATTTCCTAGATAGCCAAGCAAGATTTAGCATATGGAACAAATTGATGCATTGTATTATTTTCAACTTGTCGATAATTTGCTGTCATTGGAATCTAATGTGAACTGAGTTAGCATCAGGAGGGCAAATAAAGTTCATGAGTTTACGAAATTGTAAAAGTATTTGAGAAATAATAAACTCGTCACGTTGACAGCAAACTGATGGACACCATGCACGCATAATGATAACTTGCCAGCCGTTTGCTGAATTCTAAGGAAGACTTTACGTGACATCAGAACAACAGACAGTTTGTGGAAACACTTTAGTTTTAGTTTGATGAAATTGAATACGGAATAAATGACAGCAAAATGGCAACATATGCCCTTATTTAGTTATCTGGAAGAAATCGTTGATTGGACATCGATTTCATTGTTACTTCTCATTTTGTAATTATTATCATTGATAACCAGATAAGGGTTGTTTGTAGTTCTCGTTTTTATGAATTTTAAATAAGCAATTAATATTAAACATCGTTTAGTTCATAGCCCTTGTGTATATTTATTATTTGGTTTAAATTATTTGAATCCGTTATCTAATTTATTGTTGTAATTTATTTTATTTCTGAACTTGAAAATATATATATTTGCATATTCAGAAATGCTTGACAACTTCGTTAATTCATTAACAAGCGTCCAATGCTTATTTGAGATCGGCTATGAAATCGTTTTCGGTTTCAAGGTCAACAGATAATCGAATTAATTGATCAGTTACGCCTCGTACATCTTCTTAACAAGTGCGTTATTACGAATCTAAATGAGAAGAATACATTAAAAAAATATTTTTAAATACACATTTCAAATATACTTACGGCAATTCGACTAGCGATTCGTAACCTCCTAAGGATACAGCTAAAACGAAAATTTTCAACAACAAACGCTAACAAAAAGCGTTTAGAATAGTTTTTCAGTAGAAAGAAACCATTCCACTGTGCCCTGTTTGTGTAAGCGCAAACTGATATTGCGGATGTGACGAGAAAACTGCAATGTAACAATATGTGTATTTTATTATAAACGCTTTATCGTCATATTTATTATTAATTATATATGCTTATTAATTATATATGCAAAAATTAATTATATATGCTTCTTTTTTAAAAAACATACAGAATAAGAAGAGTAAACAGTTATACGTACGTGGATGAATCACTTTCTCGAGATTAGAATGAAAATCGAGAAACATAGCTACGGCTAAACCATTTTTCTATTATAATGTCTGGATGAGATTTCAGACTTTCAGCAACAGCTTTTATATCCGTTAATTTCACTAAAGGATTTGTAGGCGTCTCTATAGTCATATCTACAGTAGAATAAATTATAATGCAGAAAATACTGTGATACTAAAAAATTTAAAATACAAAATATTGTTAAAATATAAAATTTAAAATACAAAATATTAAATTTTAATACAAAGTAAATGTAAATAATAACAGTAATATTTTTAGTTTTTTTATTTACCTTTGTATTTGGCTGTATGGAATCTATAACATTTTGTACATCAGTCATATCAATGAAAATACATTTCATGCCTTGTTTGCTACTACATTTCTGGATATAACTGTTGTTCCATCATAAAGATCGTCTTCGACAACCAAATGATCTCCTACCTCCAATAAACCTATAATAGCAGTAAGGGTACCTAATCCAGAAGAAAAAGGCGTGTTTGTCTTTCTCTAAAGCAATCAAGCATGTCTCCATTACGCGTAGGATTGCCGATTCTGTATTCCATATGAAAAATGCTACATGTAAAATGAAATAATTAAGATTAAAACGCCATCATACAAGATTGTTTTTTTTTTGCCATAATTCACTTAAATTCACTTAGATTTAATTTGAAAATAATATATACAAGCATTATTTTAATAAAAATTATAAACTTAAAACTTTTTAAATTATATTTGAAGAAATAAAAAGCTTTCGACAGTTAATGAATATTATTGCAATTAAGTTTTATTATATATAATAATTGACTTCAATTATTGTATTATATTAGGTGTAGTAAAAAGAAATCCATTATTTTTGCATGAAATTGAATGGAAAAATAATAGATTTCTTTTTACTACACCTAATATATAATAAAATTTAATTGCAATAACATTCAGCATTGGCTCTCAAAGGCTTTTTATTCTTTATTGATTCAATTCATTAAAGCTTACCATTTCTATCATTTATATTCAAAAGAATAAAGCTTATATTCTTTCTAAATAATTTTGTGCAGATGCAGAATAAGACAAACAGGTGCAATCGAATTGTTATTTGACTTTTCACCTATGTGAACTATGTTTTATGTGACTTTTGAACTGTAGATTTATATTGCAGAACTGGAAAATTATTTAATAATTCTCATAAAAATATTAGATATTAAGCACCAAGATGCAATCTCGATCGTATATTTATTTGTATTCACATAAGTGGTTTAATATATTGTTGCTTATTTGTTTTTCAATAAAGAAAAGACTAAAATTTTTCAAAGTTATACTAAATTCTTATATCTTGATCAGAGATGCCAAAGGGTTTGCAGGCTTATCGCCGTGCTATTCAGTTCATCAGGGCGAGAAACTAATACTATATTAGTGATACAATATTAATTTTTCTTCCCTATAGGCTCCTCGCCCTAATGAAGTGAATGGGTAAAAGTTCACGATATATTGATATTAGCAATGGATCACAACACGGCAATAATTCGCAAACTCTTTGGCACGTCTAAAGAAAATACCCGTCAAAGCATATTATCAACTCAAAGCGTATTATCAGTTTATCACTTTAGTGAAAAAATATACTTGCTTCAACAACAGCACATTTGGCTTACATTTTGCTCGCCTTTTTCTTTTTTATTTCTCATCTATTTCATTTATTTGCCGATAAAAAATTTTTCATTTATGAATACAAAATAATAAATATAAATATGTGTAAACATATATAAACATACATAAACACGCATAAATATTCATAAATATGTATAATTATATATGAAATATGTCCATACATGTTTATACATCCTTCCTTTTTTTGTAAAATTACTTTTTAGTGTAATAGAAATAATAATAGTAATGTGAAAACATAAGAAAATAATTAAAGGGATAATTTTCGCATTGTTTGTTTTAAAAAGAAGTTTGGAAAAATGTAATAAATAAAAAATAATTGCTCATAACATAATTATACATAATTTTATATTTAATTATACGTAAGTAATTTTTTTTTATTTCTTTAAATTATTCTTTTAATTATTTTACATTACTATTATTACTTTCACATTACTATTATTATTTCTATTATACTAAAAAGTAATTTTACAAAAGCAAAAAGAATGTATAGTCATATATATTTCATATATAATTATACATGTTTATGAATATTTATATGTATTTATGTGTATTTATACACATTCATGCATGAAAAATTTTTTACTGGAAGGCTTTTTATTGGGCTGTTTCTTATTTGTTTCAATTATCTGTTATTTATTTGTTTCAATTTTTCAATAGAAAATAAATAAATTTATTAAAAAATATTCTACTTTCATAGTTTGTATGTAAGTTTAACTTTATTAATAGCTACAAAAACTTAATGCAATTTTTGTTACAAGTAACATTAATTGATTGAATAACAAAGAGTAATTGTTAGAAGCTATATATGAACGATTTTGATGAGTCAAACGTTTCGTAGTTACTTTAGGCAGCGCTGGATTATTCTTGCTTAAAAGTGGTGGACATCATCAAAGGTGATATACCAGTATAAGCTTAAATCCGCTGTTTGCTCATAGGCATTAGTGAGCGTACAAAGCTACCCTGGGCACATAACACACTTTTTTTTATGTGTTTGACATCTGTCAACATTAATCAGTGCACATCATCAGCAATTATCATACAACAATCATACAACAACATACATTTTTTCTTTCGTAATCATGTCTAATTTTTTGCTAAAAAAAAGCATATGTGGAAAGCTTTGCTTTTCTGTTTCAATTTGAAGAAATCGGCTGCCGAATCGCATCGAATGCTTATGGAGGCCTATAGCGACAATGCTTTATCGGAAACAACGTGCAGAGATTGGTTTCGCCGGTTCAATGACAATAATTTTGACCTGAATAACAAGAAGCGTGAAAATCGGCTAGGAAGGTTGAGGACTGTCAATTGCAGACTCTTTTGGACGAGGACGATACCTAATCGCAAAAAATGCTTGCCGAGTAATTGGGTGTTTCTCAAGCAGCCATTTCCATGCGGCTACATGCCATGGGGAAGGTTCAAAAGATCGAAAAATGGGTGCCGCATGAACTGAATGATAGGCAGATGGAGCGACGTCAAAACACATGCCAAATTCTGCTTGCCAGACAAAAAAGAAAGTCGTTCCTGCATCGGATTGTGACAGGCGATGAAAAGTGGATCTATTTTCAGAATCCTAAACGCAAGAAATCTTGGGTTGATCTCGCCCAACTATCAACATCTTTCTCAAGGCCAAATCGCTTCGGATGGAAGACGATGCTGGTGCGTTTGGATCAGGAGGGTGTCATCTACTATGAGCTGTTAAAACCTGATGAAACTGTTAATGCTCACCGCTACCACCAACAACTCATCAAATTGCACCGTGCTCTGCGTGAAAAAAGGCCGCATTATCGGAAAAGACATGACAAGCTGATTTTCCTCCACGACAACGCATCATCGCACACATCAACGATGATCCAAAACTACTTGGAGACACTCAACTGGGAAGTGTTACCCCATCCCGTTTTATTTCACCAGACCTGGCACCTTCTGACTATCACCTGTTTTCGTCGATGGGCCACGCGCTCGCTGAGCGGCATTTCGATTCTTACGAAGACGTCCGAAAATGGCTTGATGAGTGGTTTGCCTCGAAAGATTAGGAATTTTTTTGGCGTGATATACACAAATTGCCCGAAAGGTGGGAAAAATGTATAGTTAGCGAGGGCAAGTACTTTGAATAAATTTGTTTTTGCTTCCTAGGAAAAAAAAATGTGTTTTTCTGACTAAAAACAGCGGATTTAAGCTTATACACCTGGTAACTGAACGATGATTCCACTGAGGATCTTGCCCGGCATGGTAGGTATCATCGCGAAACCTTTTTCCATTGACGTCATTGTCAATTTGGTAAATAAAATGTTCTGCAAATATTAATAAAAATATTTTTTCTTTTTAATTGATTGTAATTAAACATTGATCGATCTCTTGTTTAAAGGATTCCGTTCACTTTGATCTGGACATCCTCTATCTGGAGATCCTCTAAACGGGAATTTTACCTATTATTTAACAACTTTATTAATATATTTATTAGTAATAATAATTAATATAATAATAACTTACAACTCAGGCGATAAAATATCAAATGCTTTATCAGATGTCGAGTTAACGAGAATTTGAGGGTTAGCAAAATTTATTGTTATATAATTAATTTATATTGGTGCTGCTGAATATCTGCTAAAACTGACTATCCTGATCGGCGATGAGCTACGCGTGGCCGATAATGCAACTATATATTATGATAATATAAATGTTAATATAATGAAGTAAGGATATGCAAAAAACAAACAATTTTTAATGAAAATGTCTGTTATGTATAAATCACCTCTAAAGGCGATTTCTAATCGACATTTTTCCAAAAAAATTAGTTTTTTTTCGTAATAATACATGTATTTTTACTATATCGTTACGAGAAGAAAAATAGAGAATACAAATTTAAATAAATAGAAAATAAAAATTTAAATCGATATTTCATGTTAGGGATGTGATAAACAATCATATAAATTAAAGTATAAAATAAATTATTAATAATATTAATCGTATAAGGTTGTAAAAATATTAAAAATATTGATACATACTGTCAGTATTGATTCAATATTAATGATGAGTATTATTGACCGTGTAGAGTCATCATAATGCAACACGATCTACGATCATACGAAATTCGCTTTATGAGTTTATGCATCTTAGGCGTGCTCACGTCACACAATTTATCATAGACGTATGAATCATCAATAATATAGCTGATTTTGCAGATTATAGCACATAACAGGTGAGCATCCATCGTGCTTTTGATGCACCCAAGAGAAAATGATTAAATATGTAAAAATGATCTATAGACTGAATGATCTAAATTTCTTGTTCTCAGAAAACAATGATTTCCATCCCTTTATTGATGTATAACGGCAATGCGGCATTTAATTTATATATTGTGACAATTAGACTTCATAAAAATATTTACGATCATTTTTTGCATTCACAGAGCTCTTTTCGACCTGGTAAAAAATTTTTCATGCATGAATACGTATAAATATGTATAAACATATATAAATATTTATAAACATACATAATTTTATATAAAATATGTCCATACATATTCATACATTCTTCTTTCTTTTGTAAAACGTTTTAGTGTAACAGAAATAACAATAGTAATATGAAAACGTTAAAAATAATTAAATAAGTAATTTTCATACTATTTATTAAGAAAAAATCAAGTTTGAAGAAATGTAAAAAAAATTACTTTTGTATAATTGCACTTAAAATTATGCATAATTATGTATAAGCAATTTTTTTAACATTTTATCAAACTTTTTTCTAAAACAAGCAATGCAAAAATCTTTTTAATTATTTGTTATCCCTTTAATTATGTTTTCATATTACTATTGTTATTTTTATTACACTAAAAAATAATTTTATAAAAGAAAAAAAGATGTATGAATATGTGTGAACATATTTTATATTATATAATTATATTTATGAATATTTATGTATGTACATATTTATGTTTATACATATTTATACATATTTATACTAATGTATGAAAAGTTTTTTACTGGGGAGTAATATGATACTTATCAGCATTAAATTAATTAAGATCTTTCTAAGATGTTTATGAGCATCACAATATTATTAAATTGCTTGTCAATTTAATTTGTGATACTGCTATTCTAATTTTGTAGGATTATTTTAAAGATTGATGAATTAAATTCGATGCGCGGTTTGCAGGATTGAATATGAGTATATGAATTCGCCCCGAATTATTTAAGCATTAAAAATCCAGATTATTTAGAGTTTTTATTCCTTATTTATTGTGTATTTATGGCCTTAAAAGATACTTTGTTTAATACGATAATGAAAGATTTGTTTAATACTTCATTGTTATATCATTTTGTCCTGTAATTAACTGAAAGTGAGCAATTTAAGAATTGCAAATCGCAATTCAAAATTTCGAGAATCGTATTTTAATGCAACGGGCCAATTGACATCGAACTGCGTTTTTTTTTGTCGTCTTTATGTCACTGTATATCATTTTCTCGTTATTGTGTCATCGCAGATAGCAGAAAATTCAAAAAGATTCAATCGTATGTTCTGAATTCATTTTCTGATGTAAAAAGAATTTTTTTTAGAACTTTTTAGAAAAAGAATTCTTTTCGCATCTAAAAATAAATTCAGAATTGATGACATATACAATTGCATTCTTTTTAAAGTCTGCGCTTCTGGGATTCTATCTTTGTTTTATATTTAATAATAAAGAGGTGTCATTTATTTAATGCTGTAAATGCTTCGTTGACCAATCAGAAGAAAGATTTTACTAATTAAAGAATGCTTCGAAGCATTAAGTACTGGATTGCATACTCATAGTTAGAATGATTGAATAGCTCCCTGGGCTCTTATTCTTGAAAAAGAATGAAAGACTAGGGATATACTATACGATATAATATACGTAACGTACAATATAGTATTTCCTTAATTTTTCGTATGTTTCTTTTCAAGAATAGAAATCCTAATAGGTTCCGTAAAGTGCATAATGTATCATGTTATCCTTGTTTAAAAATTAGCAAATAACAATAAGGATAAAATAATATATTATGCATATCATGCGTTTTACAGAACACAACCAATGTTGACAGCATATTCAAGATGCACCCCCAACCTCCAGTTATTAAATGGACCGGTTTTTTCACGCATGCGTGTTAAGTGCGGTTTCAGTAAAGTATCTGTTGATAGTAAAATGAGGTTCATTAGTCCATACATTAGTCCATACAAAATTTTCTAAAAATTTTTATATATTTTATACATTTTACATACGTTATATTTATTTTCTTGATTTTTGCTTCTTTTTCGTTTAGATCTATTATTAAAATACATAATCTAGCGATATGAGGCTATAGTCGGTTCGAGGTTCGTAGTATTTTAGAATTTAGCGCAAAAGAAATTAGATTTTTAATGTTATTCCGACAAGATTTTACAAGAGATTTTCGAGTGAAAAGGCATTATTAATTTAATGATACAAAAACCGAAAATGTAAATTTCAAATGACTAAGGTAAATAAATTAATTGTGTCGTACTGCACTCCTCATTAGGGTAAAAATCTAAATGATGGTCTTATTTGTCAATTCGAAGCTGTCGCTATTGCCTCCGCGAGTTTAGTGGATCGTCGACCCTGATATGACCATTAACACAGCATCGATTATGGCATCGGTAGTGAGGGTAAACAAGGGTACAGAATTCCATCAATTTCACGAACCAAAACATTTACGTTTTTGAAAGAGACAGAAAGAAGCAAAAAACAGGAAAAAAATAGAAACTCAAAGCATCTCTAAAGATGACAGGAAACATGGAAATCTTTGCGTCGCTCGTGCTACTCGTCACAGAATTGACCCTCGGAGATGTTAATAACCGAGACATTGCCGTAGTGTCTCCTGATATATTAAATCTTAAGGATCCCTGCAATCTATGCGAGAACACACTTACTGGTTTTCCAAATGTATGTGTTAACTGTGTGTGCAGAATATTATATGTATATTTGTTTATTTTTGTACCTTATATTTGTTTGTACAATCAATCATTCGATTTTAGAACAGTTACATAAAATCCTGCTGTCAACGAGGTTGCAGATTTTTCAATCTGATCAACTCGCATTACAAATGGGAGGAAGATCATTTGAATGGCACTAGAAACGCCTGTGAGGCTTGTATGTGGCATCTGTAACTGTGTTTTATTTTTCAAGAGTATAAAAAGATTTGGTTTAGCAATTTTTAGAGATATTTGTTAGTAAAACATAGTAACATTTTATTACATTTATATATATCTAGAAGAATTTATATTCTTTCTTTCTATAAAGTTGCTTCCATATTATTTTTTGTTGAGCTTGTAATTGAAACATATAATTTTACGTCTTTTGCATAATATGTAAAATTGCTTTTGTGTTATTTGTGACAGCGTGTTCCGAGGCTTACATAAATCCGAATGATCGCTGTATCTGCAATATTGGCTGTAATTTCATGGCCAAGCAACGAGTTTCAGATCTGTTACCTCTGCTCACTATCGCCACATGCATGGAAAAAAGTGTAGACATTTTACCTACGCCGCCCGATATACCGGAAAATGATATATTAACTGATCCTGGATTACGCAAGGAACTACTTCCTAGATGGTGGGATGCTAATGGCTTCAAATTGCCACAGACCCATATTAAAACCATACCAATGGACATTAGGGTAACATTTTCTACGATTAATACTAATGCCAGTGAGTGACAACTTAGTAAAAACACTAACAATAATACATCAATATTATAATTTTTTACTTAACAATATAAATGAATAACACATGTTACACATACCAATTACATTGTTAAGTAAATTATAATATTGATATTGTATGTTATTGTTAGAAAGAGAGTTGGTGTTTACTGGAAATGTACAATACATTTTATATAAATGTGAAATGCGCTGATAAAATCGTAGACTATGGATTACACTCAAGCCTCTGATTGTTCTGGAGAAAGTAAACAACCGGCATCTACATCTAAATCTAAAACATTTCAACGGGCAATGAAATTCTCTTTCGTTGAGTATCTGTGTTTTAACTACATTATAATTGCTTCAGCTTGTCCTTTTGTCGCCACAATAGGGGTTGCAATATTGTCATATTATAAGAAAGTACAGACGTTATATAAATATAAATTTTATAAAAATATCAATTTTTCGAAGGATATTATATTATTCATGCCAAATGAAGTTATGATGTACAAAATATCTCCACCTAAACGTCATGATGAATTATCCAGTCGTTCGATTTAAATCACATTTCTACTTGATGTGATTGTATCACGTTTTAAAAGTCTTAGCATAATGTAATAGTGCAATGATATACAAATGTTAATTATTGTAAACATCTCTTTATTTTCAATCGCGTTTTAAAAATTCAGATTGCATTTATAGTAAGTGCTAAAAAAAATTAAATTAATCCTTTTATTAAATGATATTTCACATATTTAGGATGTTTAATAAAATCTAATATGAAGTAATAATCATAAAATAATAGCAAAGCAAAAACAAGCTCATTCGGCAATATATAATTTCCAAATCAAACTATTTTATAAAATATCGAATTTTTCAGAAATTTTTATGTTAATAATTATATTACAGATTGAACTATATTAGGTTTCGAAGTATATATATATATATATATATATATATATATATATGTATATAAAGTAATTAATTTTAAAATTAAATTAAAAACTTAAACGTTAAACTTTTACGTTTACTTTCTTAGTAATTAGGTACTAAATTGTACTAATTAAATTTTTA
>NW_012130123.1:365577-371615 GCF_000143395.1 Atta cephalotes | reverse complement strand
TCGGTTAGTTTTATTTAAATACATCTCTGTGTACATATTAATTAAGTAATTTATTTGTAACGTAGTATATATATATAATATATATGTGTGTGTATATATATATATATATATATATATATATATAAAACATTCAACTTCAATTTTTTTTAATTGCGCGCGTGCAATGATTTAAAAAATTTTTATTATTCCTTATTCAAAGAGATATAAACGATAGTAAAATTACGATATCGATACACGTTACTTATGTGTAACTTATCATATTTATTAAAAGTCTTCCATCGTAATTCATATTTATTGTAAATCAAGAATTGTACGTTTTAACACGTTTTTTCACACGTAAATAACAATATAACTAAGCTTTTATTTTTTTCATTTTTAATAGAACATCAACACATGTTTTATGTAAAAATATATTCAAATTCTTTATGTAGCAATTGATTGATAACACGATATCTCAAAAATATCAAATGAAATTTATATGTAGTTTAGGAATATATGTATAAATGTACAAGTTCCTGTAAGACTTATACTCTTTAAATTAAATCTCATTGTTACCGATATATCGAGATATAAAGAAAGATTTTGCGTATTCCTTTTAATAACTTATTGAAAATAACTAGAACATTTCTATGTGTCTATGCATATCTCGAAAAAGTCTTGCAATTAGTCTTTGGAGGATGTTATTACAGTGTATGTATAAATATCAAAATGTTTATTGCATAATAGAAAAGTACATGTAAAACCAAAGTATTGTGTTCTTCAATTAGTAGTATCTTATACAACTAGATTCTACAAATAAATGTATTATTTATGTAAAACTTGTGAAAATAAAATATAAGTTTACGTGACGCAAAATCGCGCACAATCAGTCGATGATTCTCTTTTCCGTTTAACATGCCCAATTGTTTATTTTGTTAGAACAAACTGCGTAGAGTTGTGTAGAGTTCATGATATAAGTTTAAATTTAATGTTAACAAGTAACAGTTTGTAAATAGAAAATATCTGCTCCTTTTTACAAAATACCGCACATGAAAAAGGCGGAATGTACATTAAGTGTATATAATCGCAACGTGCACATACATTTACAGATCGATATCGGTTTGGCTTATGATAAATTGTTCGTGAGAGACCTTAGCAATATGTCTCATATGTTTGTACAATATGGAGCGTGTCTTGAAACCGAATTATTCATAATTTATGGAAAAATCATGCATAATGCTAAGATTAAATGTATGCAAGACATCTATATTATTGCTAATAGAGTTCGAGAATTTCCGCGCTTTTTCAAACAATGTGCTGATTTAACCCCAAGGAGGGATTTAACAGTAAACAAAGTCTACTTCGAATATTCAGTAGAATATTGTTATTGTTATTAAGGAGCACATATCTTTAAGGTATTCTTATTATTCATAAGAAAGGTTTTAGCGATGTACATCATATATACAATGTGGAAACCACCTACAAATTGTGTACAATCGTAATTTAAAAGATTTAATTTTTGAAGTATAAATTAAATCTTATAAATTAAAATACGTACGCGATATAATAGAGATCAATTTCAAGCAAAATTCATAAGTATTATTGCCAATACAATTCAGGATCGTCTCTGCGAAACTGAAGCTTCAAAACATGTCGATATATTTTCAAGGCAGGACCTAATAGCAAATTAAGTCCACACACAACGTCCTTTCGACTCATCATTAGAAGTGCGTGACCATCTATTTCCTGGAACGTAAATGAAGACATAGTATATCGGAACAATTATGCAAAGAATACTTTATCTAATAAATTAATTAAACTCTTACCTGCTGCCGGAAGACTTCAGCGTCCTTGGGAAATAGCCTAGCAAAGTATTGGTATACTTGTTCGGAAGTCCAATTTCTCGCATCAGGAATATTTAAATCGATGGGTCCTTTGGGACCGTCTTCTTCCATCTGATCGGAAGAACCTCTCATGGGAGAAACCTGTGGACTTAAAACGGGTGGTAAGATAGTGGTGCTTGATGGGCTGTCCGGTCTGCTTGTTCCGTTGATCGAATGAATGTTTTGACTATCATCTATTTTCATCTTGCTCTGTTGTTTTTGCGTGCACTCATTGCAATACCATTTAGTGTTCGATTTTATTGTAACGCGGGACGGATGACAAAAATAATGATAGGCGTCATCGCAGTTGTAACAAGTCACTAACGGACCCTAAATAAAACAATTATTAGAATAAGGGTAAAAAAAATCATGAATGTTACATGAAATAAAATGGAATGTAATAAACTTACAGCATCAGAAGTCTCGCAACATACTGTACAGGTTTTACAGCGCTCGCATTGCCAATTGCTATTGGCTTTTTGTAGCATTTCCTCTGGACTATAAATACAACTCGGATGTGCTGCAAGTATATGTAATACATAATACATATAAATGTCGATAAAAAATTTAAGAAAAATTAATCGATATTAACTTTAATTATATTAAAGAATTACCTCGCACTGTGCAATCCCTGCAAGCTACGAGAGCTTCTTGTTTCTCTTTGGCACAGAGACTGCACTGCCTAAACGGTCCATCCTTGATAGTTGCTTTAGCAGGATCTTGGTCTTGCATCAATGAATTTTTATGACCTGGTCTGCCTCGTTTGCGCTTCACCAGATTATTATCCGAAGGATCAAATACTTTTCTAGCCCTCTAAAATATGAAAACAATAGAAGAAGAACTGATATATCAATTTTCATCTGAATGATTCACCAAAGAAAAAAATTTATTTTCAAAGAAACTACTTTATAATAATTTTCTATTTTCTTAAAATATTAATGGTATCTTCAATCTTCATTTTATATAAATCAATTTTTTTCGTTAATACAAACGTAACACAAACAAAATATATCTGAGAGCATCCAGAAGTGAGTACTTTACAAGATAATATTGTATTTTATGTCAAAATATGTATTAAAGCGCAACTATATCTTTTGTGTTTTCAGACATCTTTCAAAATATTTACAATCTGTCACAAACACACTATATTAACACACAGAATATCTACGCTACCTTTCTTCTGGCGCTGCGAAATCCACCAGTATTTACGTTGGATGGAGTCGGGGATGTGTTTGTCGATGAGCTCCTGCCGGCATCCTCATCTTCGCGATCTTCGCTGGATCGTCGGCCGGTTTCCTCACGTTTCTCTCGCTCATCCTTGATTTGTTGATAGTCTTCGAACTTAATCTCGATGTCCATACGGTCGTCTGTTCTAGCAAACAGACGTTGCTTGCGCTCGGCCTTGGCGGACCTTTTAAGGTTAGACGTAATCTTCTGAACATCGTTGCTCTTTGGTTCTTCCTTGACGATATTGTTGTCGATGGTCGTTGACGTTGGCGTAGCTATCACCAGAGAATTGCGTTCCCGTTTATCACCTTCGACGACGGCGCCGTTGCATGCCACCTCGATGGACGTGATATCGCCGCGTTCGACGTTTTTCTTGTCGTTGATCTCGTAGCATTCCCTCTTCTTGATAGAATTCTGCTGTTGCAGTTGCCGATCCAGTTTCGGACTATCGTTGGCCTGTCGCGAGGAGGATCGCGATGTGTTAGACGTAGTGTCGGTAAGGTTATCCGTCTCGTTGAACTCGTAGAGCTCAGCCGCCGTTGCCGCCGTCGCCGCTGTCTTGGTCGCTGTCTTGGTCGTTATACTGTTGGTGCCATTGGTGAGGGTGCCGTTGATAGCAGCAGCCTCCTTACCGACACGCCGCTGCGTCGCGTTGCCGTTCTCCAGGGCGCAGGCGACCGCCGCGGAGGAGGACGGCTGCGAGTCGCCGCCGCGTCGCGACGGTGTCGCGTCCGTCGTCATGTCGGACGTCGCCACCAGCGAGTAATTGCCGTTGGACAGGCGCGCGAGATTGCCGCATGCGACCTCCCGGCCGAGAAACTCCTCGACCACGCGACGTGATGTCGGGCTCGAAACACCATCGAGTAATTGCTCGATGAGACGACCGGCGGGGACGCCCTGGTCAAGGTAATCGGGCTCCTCGACCACGAGCTCGGCGACCGCACTTGACACCATGCCCGAGTTGAGTTTCTCCTTGAGGAAACCTTCCGGTCGATTCTTAAAGAGTTGCAGCCGCGTCCACTTCTTAGCGTTACGGTAACTGGTGTTACCCTTGTAGTCGACCTGAATCACCTTCTCCACTTCGATCAGCCGGTGAAGATCGGCTATCGTATCGCGCGCATCCACCGCGTAATTACGTAGCAGATAGTTGCAAATACGATCAGCATCGGGACGAGCTTTACGTCGACGTAGCTGATCGATCGCCTCCAGTATGTGGTCCTCGTGCGTGATCCGCGGCGCCGCCTGCACCGGGTGTTGCTGCATCTTCGTCATTCGTATCGATACACGGGGCGCGACTCTGCGACTCACTTTATCTCCTCTTCCTCTTCCTCGTCTCTCCTTGGTAATTCGGCCGCTGGTCGCCGTTAACCGCTCCTGAACAATCCTGCCTCTCGTTGCCGAGGATGACGACGAGACCACGTTGGTCACAGTAATCGCTGCCAGGGTTAATAATGTTCACCAGGAAGTCCCGGTACCTTCGGAAATCAAAAAAACGCGGAGTTATACTTTTGGAAACAAGGCGCGCGCGCTCGCGCGACACGCGATGATGATCTACGCGCGCCGCGGATCGCAGACGTATTTCCGCGCGATCCTCTCGTTTCGGCGTGTTTCGCCGTGTCTCCGCGTGTGCGTGTGCGTGCGCCGCCGCCGCGCCGCACCGTACCGGTCTGCCGCTATGACCGCGCGCTCCGTCTGTCCGTCCGTCCGTCCTTCTGTCTGTCCGTCTGTGGTCCGATGGTCCGTGGATCCTATCCGTGCAACGCACCGCACCGTACTGTATCGCACCGCGCCGCATACACCTTTACCGCATCGATACCAAATTTAAATTCTGCGTCACGGAGACTCAGACGTTGTCCCGACGACTCCACCACTTTTGATATCGCCTCGTTAAACGATCCTTCAGTCCCGTCACACGGAAATGTCGAAATCTTCGCGTTATCGTCCTGCTTCTTTCCCGTGTCTCTCGTCGCGGGAGAACCGCGCGGATCCACTCTCGCCCTTTTTCCGTCTCTCTCTTTCACACACCCTCGCTCTCCGTCGTGCCGACGAGCGCGCTCTATCGAGCTCTCGCTCTCCGGCGTGGCGCGCACGCTATCGCCGCTCTGCCGCTGCCGTCACCGCCAACGCCGCGTGCCCGCGCGATAAATCCGATCTTCGTACTGACTGCACACAATGCACCGACGTGACGTGCGCTCCGTCCGAGAAGGAGCGAGACGCGGAGGAACAATTCGGAGAAACACGTCACGGAGCGACGGAGCTTGAAACGCGACTGTAAATGATCGAGGGAGGCGGCAGTCGATCGCGCGAATTATGGCGTCGTATCGCGCCAAATGTCTCTCATACCGAAGCGACCCCTTCGATTGGACCGCGGCGACGGATGACGATGACGAACTAAAACGATGTAAAAACTCATGTAACAGAGGACATTTTCCGATAAAGGATACCAAGTTGACGCGGGTCACGGTCCGATTTATCCTCATAATACTTGTTAACATCATTTACCTTTATTTAATATATATTTGGTAAACAAGGATGAAATAACTGTGTTCGGAGGATCGTGTAACTTTAACGCGAAAACATAAAAAATAAAAATGTTTATGTATATATGCATGTACAACTGAAAGGTTGTAACATTTTTTTCCTATGGATTTCGAAACTCAGCCTTACTTGTAGAGCGGTTGAATAGTTAGATCTATAAGAATCAATCACTCACGGTGAGAAAGCTGCATTCCAAAATCCATCAAAAAAAAGTGTTGCAACTTTTCTGTAACCGGCTGTACACACACACACACACACACACACACACACACACACACACACACACACACTAACTTAACTTACTTACTTACACTACTAGTAAAGTAAAATTAATTAGTAGTACGGTACGGTACGGTACGTACGTTACTTACTTACGTTTACGTTTAACGTTAACTTACGTACGTTACCGTT
>NW_012130123.1:357623-365115 GCF_000143395.1 Atta cephalotes | reverse complement strand
GTTGTAGTTAGTAGTTCGTCTTTATTTTTTGGTTGCTCGTAGGGTAACGTACCCTACAAGCGCTAGTTAAATTAACTATTAGTTGTGTGTGTGTGTGTGTGTGTGTGTGTGTGTGTGTATATAATATATAAATATAAATATATATAAGAATACTTTAAGAACTAAAAATTATAACAAATTATATATAAAATATATTTATATATAATTCCTAAAATAACAAAAGAAATAAATATTTATACTGTCACCCTGTATATATAATATACCCAAACTTATACTACTTCACCGTGCAATCTTAATTAAGATTATAGATTAACACAAGTAGAGTGAGATTATATATCTTTTTCAAAATTGAGTCAAT
Organism: Atta cephalotes; assembly: GCF_000143395.1. Taxonomy (NCBI): domain Eukaryota; kingdom Metazoa; phylum Arthropoda; class Insecta; order Hymenoptera; family Formicidae; genus Atta; species Atta cephalotes. The sequence goes on along the minus strand of NW_012130123.1, from coordinate 364,757 downwards.
TTTCACTTTTAGAGAGAGAGATGCCATTTCAAACAATTTAGAGAGAAAAATTAAAAAAGAAGCTACAAATGTAAGCGATGTCTACAATGAGATTTTAAAGTATAAAACTTAAATCTTAAGCCATAAGAAACTGACCAATCATAACTGACTATTCTTCTCACATTCAACTATGATTGGTCAATTTCTTACGACTTAAGACTTGAAGTTTAGGTTATGGTTTATTGTAGAAAGCCTATAAGATTTACTCCTTAATATCTTATAGTAGACACTACTTAAGAGAATATTTTACCGTAGAATCTTGATGCAATTGAAGTCTTACTAACAAATGCTTTGAAGCATTTGAACAAAAAAAAAAAAATTTATTGACTAATCAAAAAATGTTTTAAAGCATTTATAGCATCACATACTTAAAAATCGCTCGTGGCCAGACTTTATTCTCGAAAAAATCGTATACGAAATACTAGACAAATCTATAATATACATGCTAGAATTAGATTACACATTGAGATTAAAATTTGACCAATCAAAACAAAAGGAACTAAAATTTCTTTGTCCTCATTGATCAAATTTCAATCTTCAATATTTAATCTCAATCTTTAATGCGTTCGATTTTAATCTAACGTGTATTATAGTAGGCCTGCTCTTCCTTTTAGCTGAACTTTTGCACCAGTTTATCTTTTTTCCTTTTCTCTCCAAGAGAAAAGAAGAGAATTGAATTGGTGCAAAAGTTTAGCCAAAAATAGGTCTGATGAGCGCGCTTCGTTTTCACATTGTAAGCATCAGTTTATCCTTATTGGATCATTTGTTTCACTTTTCGGTAAATTTTACGCGTTGCGAGATTATCCAATCGCATGCGCAGATTATCAGACTTCCTTAACGCGTATAATTTCGATAAAACCGAAAGGCGCGCAATCGGTTCATTGTTTATCAAATATAATAACAAAGCAAATTCGCTTGCAAACACTGGAAGCGCAAAACAGAATACACCCAATATTTTCGAACACTTTCGATATTTTTTAAAAATATCCAGACTCATATCTCTAAGGATATATCCATACAAACTTGCATAGACGCATAAACGTCTGCATAAAGAAAATTATCCAATCATATTTCTTCTATAAAGACACACGTAAAATGTGATTGGATAATTTTCTTTGTGCATACATTTATGCGACTATGCAAATTTGTGTGGATATATCTTAAGACTGACAAATACGCAATAGTGTAGTGCGAATTTAATAAAATTGTTAACAGATGTGGAAGTTTTATCTTTTATCCGAGATTTTTTGGAGTACAAAAAGTTTAGAAAAATTTCCGTATGATTTTTGGAGAGAAAAATACAAAAAAAAGGTCCAAATTACAGTTAAAATATTGAGAAAATCGCAATATAGGGACTAATGTTCAAAGAGACTTGGCAACAGTAATTGCGTAGTGCTGCGATCGTCCCATATCTCCTCGCCGCCTATTGTAGAGAAGCGGCCGGTCGCTTCCACGCTTCCGAGAAAAGTTTTTGAATCGCAGTCGCGCGCGCTCTTATCGCTCTTCCGAATAATCCAAATCGTCCTGTCGTCGCGCACGTCCGCGCTCTGCCACGGACGAATGCCGAGAGGGAAAAGAAAAGAAAAAGAGAAGCGCGAGGACACGCGCGCGCGTGATAATCTCTCGCCGGCGCGGCGCGGATCGAACATCGAACTGCGGAGCGCGATGCGCGTTTCACACCCTCCGCGCGCGCGACCGCTCTTGAGAGTCGAAGACGCGAGAGATACCGGGAAAAACGCATCTAAGATCTCCCTCCCCCTATTCGTCGCGCGAAACTCGACGGTACGCTATTGCACCTAAATCTATCGCGTCAATCGCAAACGACGCGAATGTTCGATTCGGCGATAAGTCTTGGTACATAACGTCCGAAACAGACAGAGATCGGGCAATTCTTATAAACAATGGCCACACGGATACACCGGTACGTAAACGCGCGCCGCCGTCGGTCTGGTTGTCCTCGATTTCTCGCCGGGACACGAGACGATTTGCGCGCACCTGATCGCCGATCAGAGAACCGATCACCGGGACGGACGAGAATCTTCCAAGAGATGACACATGCGCGCGAAAGAGAGAGCGAGAGCGCGAGCGAGCAAGAAAGAGAGAGAACAAGCGAGCCCGGGGACTTTTTTTCCACGCGCACCGGGGGAAGTACGCGCCTGTACTTACCTGCGTGCCAAAAAGCGCGTAATAAGCGCGCACCACCGTGTGTCTCGGTCCGCAACACCTCGAGCGTTAAACGCGAACGGGATAGAACCGGGCGTGTAATCGCACCACGTGATGCGGTGACGAGTTTTCCACGATCCGCGCGATTAGTGGGCGACGAGTACCAAGAAGGTTGCGCGGCGCGGAAGGCACAATCCGGGGTAATATGCGCCGAGAAAAATGGCCACCCTAACCTCCAACGAACCTCGCACAGCCGCGACGACCGTGCGAATACCAGCGTGAATACGTCGGTAGCCGCCGCGCCGCGGCGGCGCGTCGTCGCGCCGCGCCGTAAGCTGTAACGGTGTCGTCGTATGTGCGCGCGCGCGCGCACCATCGCGTTTTGCGTGTCTGCCTCGGTATCATATATTAATGCCGGCGCGATTCTCTCAGCTGCTCTCAGTCTCCTACCAATGGTCCAGCTCGATCAAACTTTCTTCTTCTTTAATTGCTTTCCCCCAATGGATTTCCAACCCACAAAGGCAGGTGAGTTGGAAATCCATTAATTATATATATATCATGAATATCCGGCCATAGATCTGAAGATCTAGCGCGAGTCTCGAATCCACGGGGAAATAGAAGGAAGAGGGCACACTTCTTGATTATACATGCATATATATCTTAGTATTATATTGTATTATCTAAACAACACGTGTTTCCAAAATGAGACACAAGACGTCTTAAAAAGCCTATTCTTTTTGGCTGAACTTTTGCACCAGTTCATCTTTCTTTCTCTTCTTTCTTTCTGGAGAAAAAAAGGAAGAAAGATTAACTGGTGCAAAAGTTCAGCCAAAAAGAACAGACTTAAAGATGCTTAAATATACGTCTAAAAGATTTTTCAAAGACATCTTACATCTCAATTTTAGACTTTTTGCGTGTTCTTTGAGTTTCTCAACACTTTGCCAATATCGCGTCGATATACATGTCAATATACATGTCGCCGTCGACGCGACGTTGACATGATGAAATCCGGTCGGCGATCACGTCCGAAGCGCGCGCGAGCACACATACGACGGTGCGTGACTCTCCGGATCGCGCATCGCGCGCTCCGCTTCGCTCCGAGTTCGCTCGCGCCGGACCAAGAATGTTCGGACGAGTCGAAATCGAGAATATCTATCGTTACGGAGACTCACGGGGAAAATCGAGAAAATGCGGCACGAGACACATGTGACGGGGCAAACTTACCAAACTTTATTCCGGAATACGTTATACCCGTATATCTCATCCTCGTCATCTTTCACGCGCGCCACTGCCGCGCCGCCCGTCGTTGCTCCGCCGTTATCGTCGTCTGCTTTCGCGCGCGCGTCGTTCTTTTCTTACGACACAACGCGGCCGACTTCAACTTATCAGGAAAATAACGCAATCGTTTCCTTCGCGGCTCGAATGATCAACGAATGTTCCTCTGGCGCGCCGCTCGGGCCAATTGACACACACGCGCGCGCGCGCGTATTCTCTCTCTTTCTTTCTTTCTTGTCGACCGAGAGGAATGGCGCGTTAACCCAATCGCGGGCCTATCCGAAATGATTCCGGTACATACCTGTGGAGAATACAACGTGACGTACTATGGACGTCTTGGTCTCGCACCTCGATCGCCACGGGATCGTCCGTTCGTAGTCCGGCAGATGCGCGTTATCAGTCGCACCGATTTCGACGGAAAACAAAACGGACCGCACGCCGGCCGCGACCGAACGCGATATGGACGGACCGCCAAGATGGCACGCAACGCGCAGTACTGCACCGCCGGCGCACTGCCAGTGCCGGCCATATACCTGCCTGCTGCCCGCCGCTTTATGCTGCCCCCCCCCCAAAACGCAGTCTTTTTTTTATTCTTTTCTAAAACAAATTTACGTTGATTTCACTTCAACTTGTGACACCAGTTTCCTATTCAGGAATAGGAAACAGACCTACAATAGATGTAGTAGTAAGCTGCAAGGAATTAATATAGTTGTTTTCTTTTTATATTAAAACTTGGATAATTCTCATTTGTGACGTCAATTGAATGTACGTTCCTTTTCATTCTGATAAATGAGATAAAGATAAAGATAAAAATAAAGATTAAAAATTAAAGATTCAATTGAATTTTTACAATCTTCACAAGCTTGATCATATGCTTTACATGTCTTGTACGTTAATTCATAGTAAAAGTGAGATTATAAACCTATGTTATATTACGCGATAACATTGTCACTAAAGTAATGATGTCATTATGTGAGTACAAAATACTCATAACTTTAGATTTACTCTGCCCATAGTCAGATCTTGTACTTAAGGCTTTCTTAAACTTATCTTTAGATGCTCAGTAACTAATGAAATAATTCGTAGAGTATCTGAAGAAAAATTAAGGAAGCCTTAAATATAAGGCCTGACTACGAATATGGGCATTAGTATCACTTGTACGAAAATGGAAAACAACTAAAGTCCGTTTCCACTAATGTAGATTAACTTTAATTTTGATTCAACCTACTCTTTGTCTTTTTCTAGTTTTAAAGATTAGAAAAAGACGGAAAGTAAGTTGAACTAAAATTAAAGTCAATTTACATTGGTGGAAATGGGCATATAGGTCTCTTTCCAACTTCGGTTAAATTAACCGACGGTTACATAAGGCTTATTTAGACTCAGTTTTACAACTCATGGTTAACTTTTAATCGAGGTTTAATTTATTTAAAGTAATAATGGGTGAAATTGAATCTGGACTAGCTAAACCGAAGTTAGTGAAAGAGATCCTAATGCCCATGTTCACCAATGTAGATTAAAGTTAATCTGCGTTGGTAGAAACGGGCCTAAGTCACACAATCGAAAAACACACGACTACGATTGGTCAATTTTTTAGGCCCAATTCCACAACTTACGGTTAATTCTTAAGAGTCCTCTATGTAGACGTGATAGACGGTCGTGGAGTTTTAAATCGTAGAAAATCAACCAATCACAATCAAATATACGGAGAATACTCGAATTGGTTAGTTTTAAAACTCCACTACCATCTACTTCTATATAGAGGATCCTTTAAGGTTCAACTTATTGTTTCTTTTCAATTCTAGAATTGGAAAGAGATGAGAAACAAGTTGAACAAGTTGAATCTTGGTTAAGAGTTAACTATGAGTGGTGAAATTGGGCCTTAAGATTTACTATACTTATTCAGAACTTAAAGTATATCTACACAAACTTGTATAGTCGCATAAAAGTATGCATAAAGAAAATTATCCAATCACATTTTACATGCGTCTTTATAGGAGATATACGATTGGATAATTTTCTTTATGCGGTTATGCAAGTTTGTGTGGATATACCCTTAAGGCGTCGCCCATACAGAACTGCGTTTTAAAACGTACCTGCAGTAACTAAAACTTTTGTTTACATCACTTTCGCGGAGTCTGCAATAGCGGTAGGGTTAAAACCACAACTTCTATTGCAGACCTCGTATGCCTTAGGCTTTTTCTTTTAACAGATACAATCGATACGAATGCTCTATCTTTTACGTTTGTATTGATTGTTAATGTTTTCGATTATAGTAGGTAAAACATATCAATCGCAACAGTTACGCGGAGAAAATTTTTTCTTAGAATTTATCCTGGAAATATGGTAATCCTGACAGTACATTTCGGAGAATTTTATGTAAATTTCTCTTATTCGTTAATAAAACTACAGTAAAAAAAAATACATAATAAGTATGATTAATTTTATTGGAATGCATGGTCAAAATTTTTAAAATATTTATTGTACCACAGTTACTGTATTTTCAGCTATCATAGTAAATCCGGATACATACAATAAATATTTTAAGTGTTAAGCCGTAAGGAATTGACTATGATTCCATTTCTTTTTTAAGGCTTAAAACTTAAAAATCTATTTTAAATCCAAACTAATCCAGAAAGAAAACTTCCAAAATGTTGCAAAATAAATATTCTGCTAAACGCAGCTATTAATTCCATCCAGGTCAGTTCAACCCCGCTATAATTAAAAACGCTATGTGTCTCCTACAAGAAAAGCAGCCGCAAACTATAGTTTTTATATTAATGTAAGTGTTTCGAAATACAGCCCAGGTGCTTCGTACTTCGCAATTCTCATGGCCGCACATAACCGTGTCGGAAATTAGACGCACGCACATTGCAGTAAATGAAATCCGAACGAATAAAGAAATTTGAACCAAAATGGAGATCAAGAACGAGTAATAAATTTGATGTTTATTTTTCTCTATTCTTAGAATTAGAAAAAAGATAAACAGTTAATTAAACAGAGATTAAAATTAGTCTTACATTGGTATAATCGAGCCTAAAGCAGACGAAGAACTTGTCGTTTTTATAAGAACTTGCGAAATTGATTTGCAAGCAACATAGGATTTTCTTGATCTAATATAAATGTCCTGGTGAAAATAAAAATCGAAGCATATATCAAATATAAGGGAGAATAATAGAAATGAAGTTTCTAAAAGGCGAAAACATCTCTTTTATATTTCATTATCTCAACTTTCGCCTCACGTTTCAATCTTTATTTTACAACTAGCTTTGACTAAATTCGATTAACACTTGATCAACTGTTAATATAATTGATAAGATTTTGCCTATAACAAGACTTGTAATTCGTTCTCCCATACGTGAGAAAAAAGTTCCAGCTGCTTTATGTTCATTTCTATCAATGTAAATTAATATCATGTAGATTAGACAATACCTTATAAGCGCAAAATATTCCTAGAATATTATATGATTATTATTAAAAAATTAAAATAAATTATTATAATATTTCGAAAATATCATGTAATATTTTTTAATATTATGAGAGTATTCTATAGAGGTTATATGTCCACTTATATAAAGTATTATATCTAAGTATTATATCTTAATATCTGAAACATTATTAAAATATCTATAAATATTAATTATTCTCTCTCTCTCTCTC
>NW_012130123.1:338595-357603 GCF_000143395.1 Atta cephalotes | reverse complement strand
TAGTTATGTACCTACTTATATAAAGTTAATTAATTAATTACTTAAGTTAATTAATTATTACTTAATTAATACTAGAAACAATTAATTAAATAATACTATAATATAATTATTCTTCTTCTCTCTCTCTCTCTCTCTCTCTCTCTCTCTCTCTTAATTTAGTGCAATTTGAATTCACAATCCAGTAACGAAAAGTTCTTATCAGTTTATGCTGCATCTTGTGCTAAAAAAAAACGTTTTTCGCTAAATGTCTAAAATTATTTAATATCAAATATTATACGCTTATAGGATAGTCTCGATTTAATTTATTCTTTATTTTTTCTTATTCTTAGAAAGCTGAAGGAAGCTAGAAAAATAAGTTAAACCAGATTAATACTACATTAGAAATGAATAAATTACAATGCGCGTTATGTGATAAATTAACTAACGATTAGATTGATCGAAATTCGATCGCGATCTCCACCAGAGTGTCTATTCTCCAGCGCAGCCACTTGAATTACATTGAAAGTGGAAGTCGAAGAAGAATCAGTTTCAAATTTCGATATCAACTCACCTAAGTTCTCAAAAAAAGAAAATTTTCGGGAAGGCATGTGACGCCCATAAATCCAGCCTCAGATACAATGCTGCATCCGCTGTTTCCGAAATCCGCGGCGCCGCCGTCGACTGAAGGCGGCGAGGACCGAGGTGATCATATGGTTCTGCGCGCGCATACGCATGCGTGCGTACGAAAGTGCAGGGGGGGTAACGCATGCGTGGACGAATCGCACGGATCAGCCGCAACTTTTTCAATTTTAAATTTTAATCACAGATTCCACGCGAACGGATGTCAACATTTTTTTTTATGCCGCGTATAAAAACGTGTAACAGTTTTTCATATTAACGGCAAATATTTCGCACTACGCATCCAAAGATTTTATGCTGCAATCAATAAATCATTAAATAAATATACAAAGCTGGGAGGAAGGGGAAATAAATTTTTAAAACATGTTATTGAAACATTTTCAAAATTATCGGAATTACATCCTGAATCTTCATATATAATTCGCCTCTCGTCAAATTTCATATTCATTTTTTCATAAACTTGGGATTTCATTATTGCATTATTTTAAAACAGTGATGCGCAACTTGTACATTTTTTACGCGCCAGCTTAGACAAAAATATAAAATCATATTTTCTTTATCAAAACGAAATAAATATTATACGGCCTGAGAGGCTTTATCCATTTCTAAAAATGCTTTTTGAAAATGAAAAAAGGTACGCATCACTTCTTCTTCTTCTTCTTCTTCTATTATTTTTAATTATTTTGATAAAGTGCGCGAGCGTGGCATGACAGACAGCGCGTTAGTCTATCATACCAAAGATCCCGGGTTCGATCCCAACAGGAACTAAAATATCTATACATATCTCCTCTTGGAAAAGGCCGACAACCTCCCGAGAATATCCTTCTCCACAAAAACACCTCTCGAAAAATCCGTTTGAAATCGGTATTAAAAAACTATAAGTCTCACAGGCTTGTGGCAATTGAATAATCAGCGTATGCACCACAAACATGAGAGGTATAACAAAGGCCTAATGTAAGAAGAAGAAAAAGATAAATTGCGTAAATAAATTCGAGGATACACATAATGTTTGTATAAAACTCTAATGAGATTACTTTAAGACTCGCGAACGGTCGAATCGCACATTTTATTATAAAACATATAAATATTATCACAAGAGTATAAAACAAAAACTGTACGTCTTACGACAATTTTTTCAATCTCCGATATACTATCAATATCACAACGGCGCGGTCGTTTCGATTTGCTCCTTTTTTTCGCTTCAATCTCGCACATAATTATTCTCCTTCTCGGCAAAATTGCTGATACTATGTCGCTTAATTTTGGAAACCTGCGCATAAATGTAAAAGATTGATCCGATAATATTCGTACGAAACACGTTACACACGTACCAAGTTAAATGGTTTAACTTTCGGTGTGATTCTATTAGTTTCCTTCAGCGGACTCTGCTGTATTGTCTTTCCGACATTCTTCTTTTCACTCGCAGGGGAGTACCGCTGAAAACTGATTAAGCTCTTGTTTAAGCGCTGCGGCGACAGATTATTCGTATTGAACGAATAACGCCTCGGTGGCGTCAGGAACCTTGGAGTACCATCCGTTTGCTGACGCGTAGGTGTTGTACATTTCTTCGGCGTTGGCAGCTTAGACATTCTGAAACATAAATCTATTTCTTACATCTTCTTATCTTTCCATCTTTTTTACATTTTTCCATCTTTTTTACTTTTTAAATAAATGATAAATTAAAGAAGTAATTATTGTTTTAAATCGGCTTCTTCCTTTTGTTTTTGATAAATAATGAACTAAAGAACTGATTATTTTAAATCGATTTGCTCTCACCTTTTAGGACTGTTCTTCCGTTCATCGCTGTTTAACATGTTTACATGCGTAGTCACCGGCGAAATATCGCAGGAAAGATTACGCTTTTTATTAACAGATATCAACGATACACTCTTGCTGTTTTGGCCATCTGGTGTTGACGAGGCTATCGGTTTGGATTTTGAGGGTTTTTTGGGCATGTAATAATTATCCGTCGAATTTGGGGTGCTGCTGATTATTTTATTACCCAATGGAATAACTTTGTTGGATTTTGGTGGCGTAGTGATTTGAGATGGCGCCTGTCTCCCAAATGATGCTATATTGTTGTAGAAATGAGCAAATTATATTATCACTTAATAAAACATTAATGCTTAGTTGCTAGTTATAATAAAAAATATCAATTTTTGTATTTTAATTTAATAATTAATTCTATTTAATAGCATTCGAGGATATTATCAATTAATCAAGTTTCTTCGAATTATTTCAACAGGTTTAAAAGAGGGAGAGCTACCTCTTCTTTTCTGTATATTATCTAGAGAATGCACTGCTTTCATAGGACCTCTTTTATTAACTACGATTAATTCTGATCTCTTTTTCAGTTTGTTTTTAACGTCGCTTATAGCAATGGATTTCTCCTTTCCGCTATCAGATTTTGCTGAAATATATTTTAACATGTAATTCAATTCGATTTTCTATACAAAATGATAATTAAGTACTTTAAAAAATTTTAAAGGGTAATTCCTCACATTATAAATCAAGACGAAAATTTTATGATCATATGTTTTAAATATACAAAGTGCCAAACTTGAAACTTTGTATATGTTTAAAGTTTTACCAAAATAATATACTAAAGTGGTTTTTGAAATTTTTGGAAAAAATATTTCTTTCAACTTTGACATCTTGTGTATCTTTATAAAATAATAAGCCATTTCGAGTCATACAATGAATTATACGAAATTTTCGTCTTGATTTAGTGTGAGGAATCATCCCTTAAAATTTTTTAGAGTACTTAACCCTCATCCTATATCACAAATATATATTATTTACATTTCAAAATGTAATTCAATAATTTATATATCTGAATGATCATGTCATAACAATGCGCAAAATATATAATATAAATTACCCTTTCTTGAATTGTATGCTTCTGGCATAAGTTTTTTATTCGATAAATTGTTAATAAATCCGGGATCGCTTGAAAAACGTTTCTGAGTTTTTTCAGATGTATCCTTACGTCTGCAAATTTGCGTGTTCTTGGGCGACGACTCAGTTGCGGATATACTTTTTCTATTTATCTTCTCAAGCAGCAAAAATACAATAATGCATAAGATAATTAAAATTTTATCGTAGAAGATAAAATAAATATTTACTCACTTTAGAATTTGATTCCAAGCTTCTATGCGCCACTTTTGTCGAACATGCGGACGAATGCACATTACGACCAGATTCTTGACGATTTCGTACAGGCGTAGTCTGTTGAATATTCTGCTTTTCAATGTAATTCGCTTGTATTTCATTTTCAGTGCTGTTTAATGCAGTATTTAACGCTCTTCCTATATTTTTAAGTAACTTTATTGTCATAGTATCTTCAGCCTGACCACTCAATAATTTTTTAAGGTTTACCAACAGTTCTATCGCTACCTTTTTATCCACTTGATTATCTTTTTCTTTATATTTACTGTGTTCTGATAAGTTAGATGTACTCATACAATCTTCGCTATTATCTTTACAGGATAAAGACATATTTGATGATTTCTCAATGCTGACAATATCTTGTGATATATCTTTCAATGTATTTATGTCTGGCAATGATTTTTCATCACTACAAAGCTTTTCTGAAAATAATATTTTATCATCTTCTTTTTCTTCGCCTGTGCTTGATTTATTAAATCTTTCGATGCTTTCCGAAGATATTTTCAGAGAACTTTGTGATTTATTTGACGTATTGAAACAAGTTACTAATAATTCTGTATTATTTTTATAATTAATATCCAAAATATTTTCAAGATCATCGAGTAATTCTTTAGCTTTCGGATTATTTTCTTTAACTAATTTTCTAAGATTCGACAATAACGAAGTTATGTTTTGTTTTACAACAGAACTATCGGTAAATGGTGATTCCATTTCTTTAAATATATTCTCTTCTGCGCTATCGATACTTGCAGGAGATTGCTTTGTATCACTTTTAATGTCTTTTAAATTTCCTTCCGGCGACATAGGTAAATCAATTAAATCATTTACCACAGGTTCATCCTCAAATGCCGGTAGTAATTCTGAGATCCACAGAGTATTATTTGAAATAAAATCATCCTCTATATTAGCTGGTAAAAAAAAGAACATAAAAGAAGAACTGCTAAGAACTTAAATTAATTGCGAGTGTTATAATAAATAGATCAAATACTTACATCCAGAATCAGTTTTCGATGTCAATTCCTCAAAAGTCTTTGCAAGTACCTTGGCTTCTTTTAGTATTGACTTATCGACTTTACTTGTATTCTGTAATCAATTTTTATGTTCTGCTTCAATATCAAATAATTTAGAAATAAATTATTTTTGTGAAACTATTCATTTAGGTTTAAATGTTGAGATACTAAATGATAAATACAAATTTAAACATTTTTTATAAAATAAATCTAAATGCTATACAAAATGTAATTATATTAAATATCTTACAGTGAATACAGAGTCCGAAGAACAAGTAGAAGATGAGCTTCTGTTAAATTCTTTATTTTGTTCTGGAACAAATACATCGATATCAATTAATTTATTCGCAATTCGTTTGATATTTTCCTCTTTCGAGTCTTCCTCCGTTATGCTCGAGATATTAGTTGTATTATTCATAATGCATTTCAATTTGTTAAATCTTTCCGTCAAGTCCGATAAATCATACTGCTTCAGCTTCATTTCCATAGAACTTTCAGTTGTACTCATCTTATCCTGACCCATTTTCAACGAGTTGTTATCCAAGAAAGCGTGATTCATAGGATCATTCGAAAGTATTGACGATGATAATGAAGCAGAAGTCAATTTTGTTATAGACGAAATATTTGATAAACTGGATAACACAGATTGCTCGCTTCTACTCTCCATGAAGCCTCTGTCCAGGAAGGATGACATAGTGCTGTTGTCACTCTGCAAGACTTTCCTCTGGTCTTCTGTTACGGATTGTGATCTTCTATTTTGATACAGTAATTCTGTTGGTGATTTTCCAGATCCCTGTGATAACGAACGCTGAGTATCTGACAGTTTTAAATGTTTGACATTTGAAGGGAAGACAGATTCTTCGAATGCCATATCTTTCTCTAGAAAAAGTGACATCTTGTCAGTCTCCTTGGACTTAGGAAATCCTTCCAGCAGCGTGTCATTCATCGTAGACTGATTCAAGATAGACAACTCAAGTGAGTCTGAAGCAACAACAGATATCTTATGTTCCTGCTTAGAGAGAGACACACTATCTACTGTATCGCTGTCACAAACATCAGCATTTGTCGCATTGATATCAATGCTTTTCATCTTGATCTTTGCTTTCTTCTTGTCTTCATTGAACAACGACTCGTCGAGCATACCCAATGTCTTATTCATCGTTTTAAAGTATCTCTTTTTCCTCGGTGTAAAGTCGTCTGTAAAGTCCACGGATTGTGCGTTCCTCAAACTCTTAAATCTTAAGGCTCGTTGTAACATCACCTCGAAGGGATCACCTTTCTTGCTGACGTACTCGACAGTTTCGTGCAATACTTGGTCAAATGGATTGTTGTCATCACTCTCACACTTCTTCATCACCGATTCCAAACCTGTTCCATCGTCGCACTCGATACTCTTCGGCGTCGGGATCAACGGCGACGCCAACTTTGCCAGTTTTAGCGCTCCCCTCACGTCCGGACTGTTTAGGTCTATTAAATCGCACATCCTGATCTCGAGCCTCTGCCCCGTCGACAATTGAGAAGATCTACCAGTGTTTATGGTTTCTCACGGTCGCTAATAAAAAGAGAAAAAAAACAAAAGGAAAGTAGATATGTATTATTTTGACAAACCTAGTGAATCGTTTCCAGCTGCAGAATCATAGACTAGTTACCTTGCTTCGTACCTTGGTTTGATGAATTCTACGAACATTACAATCCACAGATTCTCCGAGATATATGATACACGCGATTTACGGTTACTTTTAAATCCGCGCGAAGGACAATGTTCTCTGTAATGTTTCACTCGATTTATTTATTTATGTTGTGCATGTACATACGAACGCATACAATCCGCACACTCTTCGAGGTCGTGATACACGCGGTTTACGGTTACTTTTAAATCCACGCAGCGGAACCGTCGAGCGCCCTCTGTCCAGTTGGCCGGAAGAGGCACAGGTGTCGGCGGGATCAGTCCTTTGGTTCAAAAATGTTCGATGGCCGCAACAAGAAATAAGAAAAATCATTAAATTCATATTTTGAACTTATATAATTTGTGACGAAACTTTATTTTCATAATTCTCCGTACATATGTACGCAATACACAAGAAAATTTAAGAAATCACACGTAAATAAACTATGTATTGAATATTATATAATGATAAATGAATATTATATAATAATAAACTATATATTGAATATAATATACATATAAAAACATGTGCAACATATGTATAGAAATGATTAATTTTATGAATAGAATTTTATATATATATATAAAAGTGTGATAATTGAATTTATAACGTAACATATGCAATTTTATCCTGAATTTCAAGAATTATCAATCATATATCCAGTCGACATCAACTAAAAATAATATAAATATATAATTTTATTTTTTAACAATATAAATATATTGGTATCTAGTATATGCGTTGTTATTCCAAATTAAGAGTATAATCACTAAAATAATATTTTTGTAATATAATTCATAATAATCATAACAATAATGACAATATCTGCGTTCAACGAACTCAACAGTTGAGTGAGCGCTCGCTGCTATTCTTCCAGATCCAAAATGCTAATTGAATTTAAAAGAATACACCAATAACAGCGAGCGCTCACCGTTGAGTCCGCTAAACGCAAACAATAACACATGATATTACATAACAGTTACAATGTTTAGTGTGAATTATATCATAAATGTTATTTTTAGATGATATCCACTGAGTGGATTGTGTAGACAATTCATTATTGGAACATTTCATTATTGGAACTATAAGTATCTCTTTTATTGAAAAACATTCCTGGATCTTCAACAATACTTTATCAATGATTATTTATCTAATCACACAATCGTTATATTTAAAGTATAAATCCAAATATAATTATAAAATCTCATTGAATAAAAAAAGGAATGCTTGATAAAACTTTATTTCGCAGGCTCGTGTATCTCATATTTTTTTCATTTTTTTTTAAATATAATTTATTTTATAAAAATTAAGTACACAAAAAATGGTAGCATACATGTACAGAAATATATAAATAATCATTATTTTTTCGTAATCATTATCTTCAGGCAAGATATAAGGCACATATATTCATTCATATCGCTTGAATACTATCCTAATATTTACAATGTATATTTTCACTAGCTTCATTGTGTTAATTCACAGATTGTGAATTGCAATATTTTCGTAAGCCAAATGCTTAAACAATTTATTAGAAAAATTTGTACACTCGTATTTACAATTTTTGTCTTTTGCTGCCATACGCTAATATTAATTATCAAAATATAATTTTATTCTTTTCCTGCTCACCATATATTATAACGTTTTTTCTCAAAATAACGTTTTATATACATATACAATTTTGATAACAAATCACCGTCAGAGATATCATGACGTATAGTATTGCATTGGTCTTGAATAACATATAGTAAATTATTTGATTTTTTTTTTGCAGCTAGGAAAACACTTATAAAAATAACAGGCATACACACCAAGATAATGTTAACAATATATGACTCACAAAACCACATTACGTCTTAATTATTTTATAAAAAAGGATATTACTAGTAAGTCTCTATTCGTAAAATAACTATCTTATTTTCAACATTTGCGAATAGTTAATGTAACTATACGTATCGTGTATTTTTAAGTTATGTACTTAAGATCCGGTTGCACCAATGCGTTATTTTAATTTTAGAGAGGCTTAAAATTCTCTTTGTTTCTATCTCTTTTCGTTTTAAAACGAGATAGAGAAAGTTTTAAGTGTCGCTTAAAACCAAAGTAATGTTAGTGCAACCGATTCTTAGAAATACATAAACTTTTAGTACAAAATTTAAAAAAAATATAATTCGCTTGTGAAAGTATGTAAAGGGATAGAAACCACAAAAAAGGGATAAAAATTACTAAACAATATTAGTTAACGCTCACTAGTTTCACGACCATTAAGTAGATGTGTAACAGTTAAGTCAGTTACTTCGCAGGTACATTAATTTAATTTCACATCTACTTAACGGACAAGAGTATCAATAAAATTCTTATAAAAAGAAAGAGAAAGATAAAGAATATGTTATAGGATGCAGACAAATCATTTTTACTTCCTAACGATGCACTATAAAATGGGACTATTTCGTCTGAAATACTATCTTCGTATCGATAAACAGAAGACTTGAAAAGAAGTATCTGTTTATATATAATACTATATTCGATAATCATTACATTGAGTTATACTGAATATAAAAAATACATCACACTTGCCAAGAAATCTACATCGCAGATCTTTTCCCATGCAAGTGCGTGAAATAAATCCCAATCTATAGTAGTACATTTGAGCATATCTACTTAAGACACCCTGTAAATGTCTTGCAACAGTCTCATCGTTGCGATAATAGCTGAACATTAATACAGTCTATAAGTTATATTTTTCAATGAGATAACGTATCGACAAGCCCTTACGTTTCTTTCCGCGAAATAAAATTCATTAATATGTTCGTGGATTCGATTAACGGTGTAAACGTCCGTCTTCGAGGATGCGGGTCAGGTCGGGTCGACTTCTTACCGTCTATAAAACAGAGATATAGCTGCAATTCATCATTCTCACAAACGTTGTTCGATAGGTAGCGGCCCTTGGCGTAGAGACGACGGCTCGCTATGTGACGTGACGTTCACGTCAGATCCAGCTGCGTCGCCGTTGTTACGGCCGTTGTTGCTGCCATTGTTGTTTTGGCCGTTTAGAAATGATGTCATTTCCATCGAAGACTGTTGTCCGCTCTGGATTTAGAAACATGCGTGTTCGTTCGCTTCTTTTTTCAGATCTAGAGCGTGTAAGTGGTAACGTGCGTGTGTCGCGTTCGGAAAAACAAAAGAAAAGCGGCTCCAGAGAGAGTGCAGAGAGCGAGTAGAATTAAAGAGCAGCGCGCGACCAATGCTAAAACTAGAAAAGACTAGTCTCCTTAATATATCGGGCAATTTAATGTCAGATTTACACTTATTAGACGAGAGCAGAAGTCAATGTTGATACTGAAAGATCTTACTTAAAAGAAATGCAAAGCTAATTCAATTGTTAAAGCGGCAGAATTTTTATGTATGTACGTGTTTAACGTGTACTTTTCCGCGCTCGTCTAGAATCGTACTGACCTCCGGAAGGAAAGTAAATGACTGATTAAAGTTGAGCAACAAGTCGAGTATGTCGCACACAAAGCGAGCGCAGCTATAGAATTGAAAGCTTGAAAGCGAAATTCAATGCCTTCTCATTATCGATGGATCAATGCCAAATGACCGAATTCAGTTCCATTATTTTTCTTCCAGTGAAATAAAAGTGCAAATGTTGTTACTTACAAATACTGACCTTAGGCTGCATTATATCTTCGGATGTGTCGAGGCCGGCAAGCGGATTGGATGTAATGTTAATCTTGGAGTCTGTGACTCCACCGTTCATTACTCGTCCATTTGTTATTGGTTTACCTGCTTGTAAAAAAAAGAGTATATTATCTACGTTCAAGATTATGAAAAAATTCGTTTTATCAATTTTTTTTTCTTCAAAACACATACCTTCACTTTGCGATTCCTGACTTTGCTTATACTTGGCTCTTTTGTACAGGAATCTCGCTGCGAAAGCGAGAGCGACCAGAATGACTGATGCTCCAAATACTCCACCGATTATGGCGTGTATACTAACATTCTTGTTATTCTCGCTCGGTCTCAATTTATTTTCCGCCACGACTTGCTGAACTGGATGCTCAACAACGAGCTTTTCAGTTTTATGTCGTAATATTTGAGAAAATTCTGATGCCGCATTTACAGAGAAGCTTTGAATTTTGAATTCATATGGAGTATCGGGTAGTAAGTGAGAAATCGTCATGTTGGAAGCATCTTTTCCCTCGACAGTGGTTTTCAAATATTCACCGGCTGAAGTGGAAGCCCGATGATATATATAAAACCCGTCGATTTTTGCTGATCTGTTGGGATTCTGCCAAAGCAACAACATCTCATGTGGCCCTAACGCTTCAATTCTAGTCAATAGAGGTATTGGCATTTTAGTGCTCTCAATACCGGTATCCCTATGGAGATGAAAACGTACGGAATTCTTACTCAACTTGTTGTCGTTATTTGAATATACCGCAGCGATTCTAAATCGATAGGTATGTTCAGTCTGCAAGTCGGTCACTTCGAAGGACCGCACATGATTCGGTATCTCAGAGTTGGCAGTCATCCACTTCGTCTGTTTACCACTTATCTTCGAGCCTATTTCTCGATACTGAACTTTGAAAAATTGTATTGGCAGGCCCGTGTTCTTCGGTACTGTCCATCGCACCATAACGGAGATATCAGACAATCTCGTGATGATGGGCACATCGGGAGGATTCAACTCGATTTCTGCTGAAAGGAGGATAAATAATTTAATAGAGAGGAATCAATCTTTTGATTAAAATATAAAAAACAATAACAGAATTAAAATGTTATTGGAATGAAAATGTAAAAAAAAGATTAAGAGTGTGATCACTTTTTTTCAATAATGTATAATTATGTAATTCATAACAATAACAAGTTGAGTGAGAGTTCCGTACGTTTTCGTCTTCATAAGGATACCAGTATTGAGAGCATTAATTTTCATAGTAGTTCTTTTTGCTTGTATGTTAAAGCCGTGTTTAAATATAAACTGTCAGTACAGTTCATGTTATATATATTATATATATTATAAATTTTTAATACTGACAATGTCCGAACACGGTCAAACTAATTAGAGCTCGAAGTAGAATTACCCACCAAAGGCTATATCATTGAGTCAATGGTGGGCGGTAAGCGTAAGGGAAGGCATCGTTCGGAGGAAAAATGATAAAAACAACTAGCTTGCTCGCGCTGCTGCCTTTGGAGGCTCGCGAGCTCTGATCAGGGGCTCCGCCTCCCGGACCCCTACGCAAAAAAGTACGATCTTCTTGCTTTATATATGCATATTTAATATATCATTCTGGATGCTATCTGTATAATACGGAGATTGTATTCATTATATTCACACAATTAAAAAAAAAATTAGATATAAAAAAATAACATCGAAAATAAAATTGATAATTGAAATTGCGCTATAATTTTTTAATTTTTTCAATTTGTTTATGTAATTATGTATTCAATTAAAAATCTCGATCCAAAACGTTAAAATTAATCATCAAATAAAGCCATACTATGTTAAAATTAATCACATAAAAAACGCAGTTAAAAATTATTTATGAAGAGACTTAATCGATGATATCTCAGCCAAACGTTTGATAAAATGATAACAAAATATACGAAACGATAACATAAAACAGATAATTACCTCCGTCTCCCTTTTTCTTTGCTTCTTTATTTTTGTTACGTCTACCACCGCCCCTAGTATGCTTATGTCTTGACACAGTCCCGTAGTTCGGCTTCGATTCGGTCTTGCCGCCGACAATATGCTCTTTTGGTTGAACTTGCAACAGGTTGTATCCCGAATGCGATCCGTAGTCGTTGCTGGCGACGCACTGAACGATCCCGGCGTGCTTCTTCTCAACCTCAGATATAAGAAGAGTGGAGGCTGTCATCTCCTGTGTCTTACTAGGCATCAAAGACTCTCCGTTGATAAGCCATTCGACGGTTGGTTGCGGCTCGCCTGTTACGTTACACGAGAGCTGCAATTTTCCGCCTTCATGGAATTTGCACGCGCTTGGTTGCTTCGTGACCCTCGGTGGTTCCACCACTCTTAAAATGATCGCCGATTTTATCTGTCGGACATCGTGGCTCCACACACAATCATATTCCCCGCGATCGGACGGTTGAACATGGACCAATGTCAAACCGAAGGACGATTTCACGGACTTTGATGGTAAAGAACCGCCTAGGCGACTCCAGGTAACGTGTGGCACAGGGTAACCAGCGCCGAAACACTCCAGCGTTACATTTTTACCACGCGTAATTATATATTCTGTTTGCGGTAGCTTGGTAAGATACGGCGGTTGGAAAGTCAAGTTCGCGTGTACCGTCAAGATAGTCTTATGATTGCTCGTCAATGTTACCGTCGTTATGTAATTATTAACGCTACAGTAGTATGATCCACTGTCCGCCAATCTGACATCCTTGATGACCATAGTTTTGCCATTCACTAGATTCGCGTCCTTGATGAGCATGTCGTTTTTGTAAAATTGTACTATGGCTTCTGGTTCGGAATATGGTACAGGACATGTAATAGGCACGGTGTTACCCTGCATTACCTCGATGTAGATATCATTTTTATCGGAGAACTCCTGTATCGTCGCGAGCGTTAGTCTCGCTGGATCCGACACTAATCCACTGCTACCTGCGAAGAAATTAAAAAAAGTATATACAAATCTCTTGGTGTAGAAACCAAGATCTCTCTTGTAAATAACACAATCTTGATACTTGTGTTAAATAAAACAAAGTAGTTAAATAAAATAAGACAGAAAACTTTTAAGGCTTCCACAAAAATTTTCTATACAGGAGCTACGCGTTTTGCGGCTTATCTCCCTGTTCAAATCTATTATCAGAATGCCGATGTTTCATAAACATTGTAGTTCACTTTATCAGAAGAGCAGCCTAAGAGTATTTGCAGCAAAACGCATAACTTCTGCAGATAAAAAATAGATTAGAATTACAGATTAAATAAAATATGTAAGCTACTAATTTTTAGGGTGGCTCACCGAAGAACGCAATGCAACGGTAATCTCCGGCCTTCGATACGTTGTCAAAGGAGACAATGAGCCGAGACGTTTTGCCACCAGTATTGCTGTAGGTATCAGATGATAGTGTCCATTTGTTAGAACCCAGAGGCCTGTGATGCCAAGCGAAACGCTCCGCGGGGATGTTGAGACTACACTCAAAGTTCACGTCATCATATAACGGAACTGCTAGAGGTTGAGGGTGTCGAGTAAAGGACATATTCATCTCAGGAATCTTGTCGTTCTCTGTTATTAAAAGCATCATTATTATCCTCCTTCACATGGTGCTCGGAGTATATTTACGTAACACCGTTCTAAGAAACTTACCGCATGTATATGCGATCGGACTGTAAAGCAGAATAACGATGACACATAAATAGGAGATAGATGTCATCTTGACACATTCTGCAAGCACGAAAGAAGACAGTGCCATTACGTTAACAGGCATTTGGCGTTATGCTAGTTATTTTTCCGGTCCTTCGTTCACGGGAAAGCAAATATGCGGCTCGCGCAGAGATGTCGGCAAAGATCTACTAAAATTAATACCGAGCAAGCACACCGTTTAAGTTTAGAACACCCGAGTTCACCAGAAAACAGAACGTATTTTTCATCCTAGAGGCACGAAATGATAATTTATCTTATAGTAGTTATATGTTTTAAGTCCTAAATACGGCAACAGCAATAACGACAGAAATAACGAAACAGAGGAAACCAACATTCAGAAATGCATATGTTAATGCATACAGGAACACAGAATAGGGCAATGATAATTTATGGCGAGGTGAAATTCTGTATCTATCTTATAGCTTATCATTCAGATTTTTCATTTTGTTTATATAGATATGCTATACTCTTGAAGCAGATGAGAAAGTATGCTACATTCTATACGCGATCAGATTGATTGCAGGCCTTTTATTTCTTTTGCGACATTGCGCAACGAGACGCGACAGTTATATATTGCTTATTTCTGTACTCTATTCCTACCGCTGTTACCTCGCGTTGCGTCTAAAGCTTTGTGTCTAACATTGTTAAATCTATGGAGTCAAATCTAATGTTAGTCATCATTGCTCCTACTAAATATATGTTATTTTTTATTGTTATTTTTTATCAAAACGATAATTAAATTTGGCACTATATCGTGACACTATATCATCAAACTGTATAGTGTCAAATATAATCATTGTTTTACTATAAAAAAACGATAAAATTGAATAAGAGCAATGGCAATTCACATTGAGTTGCACCTATAGATTTAACAATGTACAATACAATAAAATACACATGTGTTTATCATTCTGAAGTTAGAAAAGCGCATAATAATTGTCTACAAAAATATAGCATACATAAGAACATACTATTTCAATTGTAAAATATTTTCTCGTTGCAATATTTACAATCCTTATAATGTAATAATTAAAAAAAATTATTATTGATAAACTTTAAAAGGGAAAGAAGAAAAAAGAAAATAAGTTCAGCGATTGAAAAAACCAGCAAAAGAACGATCTTTAAGCGAATCATAACGATGAATGATATCGAGCAATGAAATGTAACGAGTTTTTATTTGCATGTAATGATAATGAGAAAAAGGGAGTCGGTGGTGAGGCTGGATGACGCGTGGCTGTCTAGAAAATATCCATATACGGCGTCGAAAGCTGCTGTTCATTGCGCGAACCGTTTTACACCCACATGCCCTCTCGCGCGAGGCCATCAGAAAAGCATACACTCGCGCGCAACACGCCCGCGATGGTGAAGAGCGACGGTAATAATTCTTTTTCGTCAAGCTATATAGCGCTACGACATGCTGCTATGCACGTAGGTATATCCATTCACATCACGGATCGCGACGTCGTACTACGCACCCACACGCTTGTCTTAATGTATCTAATGAAACTATCGTGTCGACTTTTCCCAATGGTGGAAAAATCTGGTGAACGAGAATGCGCTTCGATTCCGGAAATGATATTAAGTTGTTTGATAAACGAAGGATATCTTTTTCGAATCCGTGATTAAAATGCACAATGACTATTACTTAATTGGTATAGTCTTTTTCATTTTTTCATCAGCACTAGTATAATACTAAATAGAACAAGTGATTAATATGTAATTGACGTGTCTCTTTGATTCAATTTAATAGAAGACTTCAGAAATAAAATACTGTATTGTAATTTTGAATATTTCATTAATTAAATAGCTATCTGGCGCGCGTGAGAACAGAAATTGGCGCCAATTGAGAAAAAATTATTAATGTATTAATTTCATTTAGAAATTCTTTTTTAGTCTGTTATTAAAATAATAAAATAAAAACTAGTAAAAATATGGTAATTAAAGAGCTTTGAGTATTCATTTCTAGCGTTATATAACGTAACTTTATGAAAATTTTTAAATTGTACACAATGTCTCCTCGTCCCTTTTGCTTGTATACTTCAATACGTAGGAAGAGAAATCAGATAAAGTAAAGTGAACGAATGAGGGAGAAGGAAATAAAGCAGGATTACGAGAAATTTAAGTATACCTCAAATCTCAAATTTATCATTTCGAATGAGTATAAACTTGAGAAAGAAAAACAGAGAAAGATAGAAAGATAGGAGAAAAAAAGGAATAATGAGAGAAGAAAGGAGAAGAGAGAAAGAAGACAATTTGAGTGTATGCTGGTAGATTATCGACGCGACGGCAGCCCGCTGTGTTTTATGTACGAGAGAAACTCTTAACTTCTGGTTAAATGGTAGCATAAATGGTGATGGTATGTAACAGGTGAGAAGGGCCCACAAAGAGGCTGGTTTCCGATGTTACCTCTCATAAAAATAAAGAAGCCGAATTCCAAAGCAGTGGTTGTCCACTCTGCGCCTCTCTTGGCATGTATATATGACGTACCAATGCGAGAACGCGTGCACGCACGACCGATGAGTTTGCACGCGCAATCTGCGGGATTCGTAATTGCACCTAATCCGTCCGATGCGCGCCTTCGTATTAACGATGACTTAATCGTCGCGGTGCGTTGAACAGACTGGCAGTGTGTCGCGTACGCTGCAAATTTACGAAGCGTAACAGAGAAGAAAAAATATTATAGTACAGAGATGTATTTAGAAAAAGAAAAAAAGTTGCAGACAATGATTGCATTTAACAGAAAAAAAAAGTTTAATAAGCACTTTGTACTTATTGGATTATATTTTTAGATCTAGAGGAGTTCTGTCTTAATTTAGATCTAAAAGTATAATCCAATCAATGCAAAGCGCTCATTAAGTCGCTTTTTCTACTGAATACAGCTATTAGTTAGCAATTAAAATACGTTACTAGTAAATGTATTCCTCAAATATCGAATGCTTAATCTCGGATATCATAAGTAACGGAAATTCATAAGTAACGTGAAAATTTTTTTACGTAAGTCTTCAATCAACACGAGTCAAATTACCTGTTATATCATGAACATTCAATTCGATTTATGGAAGCATAGAGAAGCGAGAAGAGATGATCGAGGCTCGTCGATCAAAAATAATTCTTTGTGAGAACCGCCAAAAAATCTGACACTTCGAGAGATCTTCCTGAAAATGCTCTGATCCTCACGACGGACTCCTTCCTATTCTATACGGAATGCCGTGGTTGTGCCATAAATGACTATCCGTGTCATTAGTATTCCAGTGAAGGACCGTCTCTCGCGGTGCGTTTATGGGATCGTGGATCGGGGATCGCGATCACGACGGCGGCAAGGACGAGTTCTCTGCCTCGTTAACAAGTGAGGAGCAGCTCTGTGAAAGTGAGAAAGGGAATTTGGAGCAAGTGAGGAAATGCATTAGTTTACTACTGCATTAGATTATCATTTAAGGGATGTAAAAGTAATTCACGTTTCTCCAAGATTTCTGAAGAAATTGATAGAACTTCTAGCTCGTGCCGGTTCAGGCAGATCGTATCTCGTATAGCACTTCCATAACACTCGTGGATCTTTCGATTCAACAATCCGATCGAAAAGTTGACTTTGCATTTTTATCTGAACGATGCGTGGTCGAGCGAGAGAACGAGTTTGCGATAAAGTTGACGAATCCGAATTTCGTCTCCACGCCCCTCATTTGTCTCGCAGTGTACTTAATGGAATCGAAGGAAGGCGGCGAGAATCGCCGTCGAAAACAGGTGAGATTAATAAGAATAAAAAGAAAGGACGCCGAGGGATGTTTTCGAGCGAATGCTGGACGTTGGCGGAGCCAGATGATAACGAATGAGAGGTCTTCCTTTCAGTTACTCTCCTTCGTGATATCTTGATTCCCCTTCGCCCTACGATGTCTGAATACACTTGTTTCGTCGGATCTCTTTTACACACTTTCTATCTACGTTTCCTCTGCACCTGTTTCTTTCTTTTTTCCCTTCCTTCTTTCTTCACTCTCCCGAGTCTACGCGCAAATCTTGCTCCAAGCTCAGAGATGCTACAAAAGCAAACCGCTTAAGAAAGATGGATTTGAAATCCTTCTTCATGTATGTGTGAATTAAATTTCGCGATTAAATCGTCATTCCTTCCCTTCTTGTTCTCTTCCGTATTACATTTCTAGAAAGTGTGAAGAGATCCAAGATTTAGGGTAATATTCATTAGCCCGGATTTACAATAGATTTTTAAGGATTGGACGAATCAATCAATTAATTATTCTCTTCGCATTCGACTGTAATTGGTGAATTTCTTAAGCTTAAAACTTAAAACATTCATTGTAGATCCAGATTTATCCATTCTAATTTTAAGTAATTTAATTTCTTAGATACTAATATAAAGATACTAATACAGCTCTGATTGGTTTATGATATTTTAAAACTGTACTTAAGACAATCTCAAATATAAGAATCGAATACCGATCTCAAACCCGATTTCACTAATGTAAAATTATATGTATAATTATATGTAATCTCATATGTAAGTTCAATTTACTCTTTTATCTTTCTCTAATTGTCAGAATTTCTAATTTCAGCATTTCTAATTCTGAGAGTTAGAAAAAGATAAATAGCAAATTAAACCGAGATTGAAGTTAATCATCGAGTTTTACATTAGTGAAACTGGGTCTAATAGAAGGAGACTAAACAATACGTGCGAATGAAGTTAATTCGACGCGGAAGAAAACATTCTCAGGGCCCGTCTCTCCCAACCGTATCTCTTCCACATTTCTCTTCGCTTCTTTTCTCCTTCTCCCTCCGAGGTCGCACCTCGTCTCGCATGTAGACAGTACAAATAGAACGAGCGTGTGTACCCACTCTAAATACCGAGAGCGTAATGCAATGCGGACGGGAAGATCCGGATCTGGTGTCCGGGCTGTATAATTCTTTCCCGTGGAAACGGAAATCTCCGAGCATGATGATCCGGTGCTCCCTTTCCGGACACGGAGCGACCAAAACGATCGGACGCGAGCGATTTCAAGCGGAGGACCGATCGGGTTCACGATCGCGCGATCGATGCGCACCAGGGTCGAGATCATCCGTCTGGAGAAAGAAAGAGAGAGAGAAAAAGGAAAGAGGGAGACGCAGAGAGAGAGAGAGAGAGAGAGAGAGAGAGAGAGAGAGAGAGAGAGAGAG
>NW_012130123.1:335762-337028 GCF_000143395.1 Atta cephalotes | reverse complement strand
GAGAGAGAGAGAGAGAAGTGGCGTGCTTACCCTTTTTCTCAATCCGGCCGCACGCCGACCGAAGTCGACGCCGAAAGAGAGGATATCCTCGCGCCTCGCGCGTCGCTTGCCGACTCACGAGATGTAATTCGGGATGTAATGGGTGCACCACAGAGACGTGGCCAGTGCAGACCCGCGTGCTCCTTTGTGGAGTATTCCTCTTTCACGGGACGTTGCTTCCCTCGCGTGCGCGACAACCGATTCACCCTTGTCTATTTCATGTTCGCGCAGTTGGCGTGAATTCAACGGCTGAGGCAGCGAATGAGCGATCGAAAACGCGTCGGCAAAACTGAACGGGACGCGCTTGACAACGAGACCGAGACCACGCTTACCGCTCTTGGCGGCTGCTGCTTGGCGTTCACCGGCGGCGACACTGGAATGCAGACCGACAGGTTTTGAACCGCGGCGGCGGACTCCACTCGTGGTGGAGGGATGCCGCCGCACCGCGCCGACAGTGGCGTGGTGGTGGTAATAGTGACGACACGGCCAGCCGAGCCACAATCAGCCGCAATGCTGCGACTTGCGATTTGAACACTTCCAAAGCTTTCGGTACTTCTATGTTTGTTTTATGTGTTCTAACAAACGATGAAGACAGAACGATGATTGAAACATGATGCATCATTTATCCTTGTTGTTCATCGAATATTAAACAAGGATAAATGATGCATTATGCACATCATGCGTAAAACAAATACACCCTATATAAGTACTCAAACCGCGTATTGATCGCAGCTGATACAGGATACATCGTTCCTCGTATAAGTTGTATCACATTCACTACACTTTTTGAATTTGAAATGAAACAGACATACGATTAGATGTTGAAGAGAAAAAAGAAAAGAAGTGAAAAAGTTCTTCAAACTTATGAACTTTCGGAGTCGCGCGGGGTTTCGCTGCACTTTCTACACTTCTTCGAAAGCAAGATAGAGATGTACGCGGCGTTCGCGAGAAGAAGAGAGAGATATAATTGAGTACAGTCGCCGTTTGAAAACTAGGACTTTTTTAGTCTTGTTCAGATTGATACTTGCTGTCACGTGACGCGGCGCGCGCGCTTGATTTGGCAACGTATGTGGATTTAGTAATAAATTAAAAATTAATAAAATTAATTTGCTGCAAAAATGCAAAAAAATTGATGTACATGAGATTGATGAAAAAATTACGTAATAAATTTATAGATATATGCGCAATTACATGCAATAATTGGAACAAAAGTTTTGTTTACTTTAT
>NW_012130123.1:334686-335742 GCF_000143395.1 Atta cephalotes | reverse complement strand
ACACACACACACACACACACACACACACACACACACACACACACACACACACACACACACACACACACACACACACACACACACGGTTTAATTTATACATATACATAGCAACATTTTTAGATTTATTTAACAACATATGTGACGCGATCATTAACTTTGAATAGTTTGAAGTCAGGAACGAATCAATCAATTTTAGAATGTAATTTAAAATTCGAAAAGCCAAGTGAGGATGTAGAATATTTAAGAATTCGATAAAATACATATATAATTATGTATAAAATTGTTATACTGAAATCTCTTTTATTAAATAAAAAAATGTTCTATTCATATTTTTTATTATCAGACATGACTGTGTGATTGAATTATGAAACTCATTCCAATTATTACTTCTCTGATATTAAATAAAAATTTGTACTATTTAGGTATTTTTTTCCTTATATATAATCGAAATCGCGAATATTTTTATTATGATATTAAAATATGACAATTTGAGTTAATTTGTTGATAAAAAAATATTTACCAATTATCAATATAATTTACCAATATAAATTATAATCATTCGCTTGCAATTATTTTTTCTTCCTTTCAACTTAAGCTTTTTTATTGTTCTAAGTTTTCAAAAAATGTAGAAAAATTCAGAGTTATATCTCTATTACATTACCAAACACACATTTTTAATAAAATGTTTTAGCAGGGAGACTCGAACTTGACCTTCCTTTATTTCAAAGAAATTTAAGAGTGAAATTTCGCTTGTATCAAAAAAGACTCATTGTCAAATTGCAAGCGTAGTTTATAATTTTTAATTTTTTTAAGTTTATAATTTTTATTCAACTTATTTTTTAATCTTTTTTTAGTTTTATAAATTAAAAAAAATATAAAAAGTAAATTAATTGAACCGAAATTAAAGTTAATCCACATTTAATAAAAATAGATATTAATATGAGTTTAAAGTTATAAAATCATCTTCTGTTGTAAGAATTAAACGATATATCTATATACATATATAAAATCATCAATATATATATATATATATATATATATATATATATATATTCG
>NW_012130123.1:329800-334130 GCF_000143395.1 Atta cephalotes | reverse complement strand
CTATATATATATATATATATATATATATATATATATATATTTCGGCCTTGATCTTGAATATACTATTCGCAGAAAGTTCTTTTACTTTCACGATCGAGCTTATAATGTTATGACAACTAAAACTGCAATTAAATAAACAATCTGAATGCGATCTTATGTTAACTGGCAGATATGCGTTGCTCTCGGGATCGGTTATCGTCACTCTGTCCCTTCAACGAAACTAAATATGACACTTTTTATTTATTGTCGAGGAATGTCAGCTATACACTCATCCTCATCATCATTTCCCTCTCCAGTATATAAACGAATCCCGAAATTCTCGATCAAATTTCGAACGTATCCCAAGAAGAACAAGAAGTCGTTATGATCAAAATGATGTCAAAATGATCACTCCGAAATGATCACTAAAAATCATTTTTCAATCATTTCCGATTCATTTTAATGTTATTTTGACGTTATTGTGACTTGTTATTTTGTTTGGGATATCTTTAACTTTCGATTAGATTGTCCCGAATCTCAAATCATCACATAAATTCTCACGTGTGAATTTATGCTGACTTTGAATTATTATACGCTCCAACTGTCACTCGATACTGTTCTCCGATTACTCGACTTTTTTTATTTCTCTTCTTCTCTTTCTCTCGATTTGAAGGCTAACATCCAATGTCAATTAAGTAATAATGTCTCTATATTACCTCTAGTATAAAATGTAATAATAATATCTAATAATATTAGCGTAACATCGACGAATTCGTTTGCATTTTCTTTTACAAATTTAAAGTGGTCGTCGAATCTTTTTTCTTTTCTCTCTCTATTGTATCTAATTATCCGATTGTCTCATTCCAGCAAACGAGAATGGATTGAAATGGATTCAGATTTTCAGAAATATTGATTCACGAATGTTAAAATGAATGTTTTTCAATTCTGAATGCATTTTTATTCATTTATAGGAATTGTATGAAGCATATCTCTATGTCTTTCAAACTAAAAATAATATTAGCTTTTTCTGTGCATTGTGAATACTGTTCAATTCAAAATTTTGAATAGGAAATGCAGTTTTTCGATCTAATTGCATCCAATTTAATCTAATTGAATCCAATTGAATCCCAAAAAAAAGTTCGCTATTTAAAATACGCATTCGGATAGAAAAAAATTTTAATTCATTTTAATCCATTCTCGTTTGCTGGGATATTATGAGAAAATATAACTCAATACATATATAAAAAAATTATATATATACAAAGAATAGATTTTTTTATCATTGAAAAGAGTACAGTTGAGGCAGTGAAGACAACCCAGGACAATTATTACCTCCTTTTTTTCAACCATCTTGTAGAAGAGTAACATATCATTATAACCGCAAACGAGAATGGATTAAAATGGATTGAAATTTTTTTTATCCGAATGCGTATTTTAAATAGCGAATATTTTTTTTGGATTTAATTGGATTCAATTGAATTCAATTAGATTTAATTAGATGCAATTGGACTGAAAAACTACATTTCCTATTCAAAATTTTGAATTGAGTATTCGCAATGCACAGAAGAAGCTAATATTATTTTTAGATTGAAAGGCATAGAGATATGCTTTATGCAATTCCTACAAATGATTACAAATGCATTCAGGATCGAAAAGCATTCATTTTAACATTCGTGTATCAATATTTCTGAAAATCTGAATCTATTTCAATTCATTTCAATCCATTCTCGTTTGCTGGGTAGCATATCATTATAAGTCACAACTTCGTTATCATCGCAAATGTCGAAGTGGCGCAAGATGACGAATCATACCACACTGACAAGCTGTAGTGTATCTCATTACTGAATTATCATATTTATCTACTTCATTACATCGATAAAATATTATCAAAGACCTGGACAAATTTTCTTCACAGAAAAAACTCGATAGGGGCCTTTTCCTTGTAATGCTATAATTATCTTATTACCGGAAAATTATAATTTTTTTTCTCATACAGTTATATCATCTTTAATTTCGGTATCATTACTTATCTAATTTATCTAACTAGCCGCGCTGACATATCTACAGATCCTACAGTCGTCGACGTTAGTTTCGAGCTTCGCACTGTCGCGTCGCGACATCCAACGTTCTATTCCAAGCATTCCCAGATGTTGTCTTTCAGTTCGATTCACGACTATGGTTCGTGATCTGTGGTTCCGCATTCCGCTGCCACTGTGGTAAAGATCTGATGATTTCCGAGTTCGTCAACCATCTGTGACCGCTAGTGACAACCTGTATCCGATTACGGAGTGACAGTGTCGGCGGCATAATCGCATAATCATCTGAGTTGTCTTAACGACGGCAGCAAGGAGAAAGTTCTGTCGTAACGTTCTGTCAATTACTTTACATCAGGTATGCAAGGAATTGATTGCTGATTTTTCTCAGCTGACTATAATGATCGAGGATAAATATAGTCCAAGTAAACAGACTTTTGTCGCTCATTCGCCATAGAAAATGATACATTGAGTTAAATTAGAATCAAGATCGTTTTCTTATGGAAATCTCAAATTAATCTTCAGTTGACGTTACAGCGTTACTACCAGATGTCACGATGAAGAGATCGTTAATTCTCTGAGACATCGCAGATTGATCAAAGATGTCAGAGCCTACAGAGAATCAGATGGAACAGTGCGACATAGTCTTGCCAAGACAAGGTCTGTTATATCAGACAGATGCATTGAATTACATACTCTGTAAACCGAAGTTGATCCCGTTGAAATCAGTCACGTTGGAAAAACTTGAGAAGATGCAGAAAGATGCGGAGATCAAAGTTAAAGAGTCGCAAGAGGCAGAAGATAGTCTTAATGCAAGTGCATAAGCATTCAGCAGTATTTACAGACTTATAGAATTCATCGGATATCACTGTTGCACCAAATATTAAAGACAAGATGGTGCTCGGTGCTTTTCTGACGGAGATCATAGTGGCGTTCCTACTGGCTGGGACTCTACTCTTCAAATATGGAAATGTATTTCGGCATCATATTGCAGTCACTATTTCTGTATTGATAGCGTGGTACTTTTCTCTATTAATAATCTTCATATTACCATTGGATGTCTCTTCGGTAATTATCTGTTTAGCACATGATCTTATTCTAATTATTGGATACTTTCCATTTAGATTCAATTCGATAATAGATAAATATTTCTGCCTTTATTTATAAATACTTGAAAGGAATAAATTGATTTTATTTGTGTCGATTTTGTGTCTATTTTTTACTAAATGAAAAGTATCCATTTTTGATTATATATCTTTCTGTTTTACTTTATAGAAAAATAAAATAAATAAAAGAATATTTTCGTTTACAGACCGTATTCAGACAATGCGTAGAACAGAATATACACAACAGCACTAAAGATCCCAATAACACAACTTCTGCACCATTTATCACATGTAAAGAACCTTGGCCTAATGTGCCAGAGAATGTATTTCCAAATCTATGGAGGATAGTTTACTGGACATCACAATGCCTGACATGGTTGATACTCCCGTTGATGCAGTCTTACATAAAAGCAGGAGATTTTACCATACGCGGGAAGTTAAAATCCGCTTTAATAGATAACGCTATATACTATGGTAGTTACTTGTTTATATGTGGTATACTCTTGATCTATATTGCGCTAAAGCCTGGCTTAGATCTCGATGGGTGAGTTTCATTAAAGTGAAGTTATAATATAAGTTGAATATAAGTCTTAAAATGTTACTAATGCGTATAGAAATAAACAATTATGTTTACTATTTTATAGGCAAAAATTGAAAGCCATAGCGTCATCTGCGTCCAATACATGGGGTTTATTCTTGTTAGTCTTATTGCTCGGTTATGCTCTTGTAGAAGTACCTCGAGGATTATGGAACGCCAGCAAGCCTGGATATACTTTAAACTATAGCTATTTCAAGGTAGCGAAATTAAGTTTAGACAAGTGCGAAGCGGAAGAGACGGTGGACGACATTCTCGAGGTACAAAATAAAGATGTTAATATATTTACATTTGTAAGAATTGAAAAATACTATAATGAATAACAAATGCCATTTAGTCACTGCAGGTAGCAACAATATCCATTGGGCCTGGTCATCCATTCCATTGCAATCTGGAAACAATCTTTCAGAAGATACCCGCAGAATTGAAGGATAGAATGAACAGAAGACAATTGCCCGATGATACTCCAACGGATACACCTACTGAAAAAGCTCTAATTCGTCTGCATAGACAGGTTTATTAACAGTATATATGTATATATACGTATATATATATATATATATATATATATATATATATATATATATATATATATATTATTATATATATATATATAT
>NW_012130123.1:325738-328157 GCF_000143395.1 Atta cephalotes | reverse complement strand
TATATAATGTATATATGTTTAATGATATGTATATATAATGTTTGCATTTCTACATCGCTATTATTTCTATTTCAGACTATAAAAGCGTTGCAGACTTTACAACGCATAGAAACTCAATGGGGCATTTTAGTGGATAAAATATTTGATTTGGAAGATGTAGCGAAGAATCAAGTGAGTCACGATAGAAGATTTAAACAGGCTTTTCCTACACATCGTTCACTTCCGTTTCGTATTATTTACAATCCTGTTGTCGGTAAGTAACATCTCGTTTTGCATTTTATTCTGCTGTGTTGATATCACATAATGTTCGTTTAATAATTTAATTTTTGTAGCTTTCGATTCTGTAATTTTGTCACTTAAATTTCAGAATGGTATTGGAAATGTATTGTGAAGGATTATGTTTTAAAAGCAGCCGCTATTTGCGCCGGCTGTTTATCAGTGGCTGTGGTATGGTCAGAAGTAACATTCTTCAACAAGTCTCCTGTATTATCTTTATTCGCTCGATTTCTGAATTTAGCAAAGAGAAATTATGATTACTTTACTATAGAGGTAAACATTTGCGTTTATTATTTCATACAGTGTACATTTTTATTTATATCATGTTTCTACTCAATTATTAGGTATTGTCCACATTGATCATTGCATATCTTTGCTATTGTGCCTACTCGACCGTCTTGAAGATACGAGTATTGAATCTTTATTATTTGGCACCCCATCATCAAACGAATGAATACAGTCTTATATTCAGTGGTATGATGCTGTGTCGCTTAACCCCGCCAATGTGTCTTAATTTTCTGGGACTTATTCACATGGATTCACATATTATCAAAACTCATATCCTGGAAACGCATTATACACAAGTAATATTATTTAAATGATCTGTAAATTTTAAAAAATTGGTTTCTACCTTTATTGTTTCTTTATTGTTCCTTTTTTTTGTCAGGTGATGGGTCATATGGACGTTATTTCTATAATATCTGATGGATTTAATGTATACTTTCCAATGGCAATTCTAGCATTTTGCTTAGCTACGTATTTTAGCATAGGCAGTCGATTGCTTTCCATGCTAGGCTTTCAGCAATTTCTTGACGATGACGAATTTACGACGGATCTCGTAGATGAAGGAAGAGAACTTATAAAAAGAGGTATTGATAAATTATATATTATTAATTGCACTTTTTAACGCGATGTATATATTTCATAAAATTTCTTTACAATTTGACTTTGTGTTAATATCTAACAATATTGAAGAAATAAACATTGAGATAAAAGAAAAAAATAGCGTATTTTTTTCTTGTGTAGAGAGACGTAAACGACAAAGAGCGGAGGATTCTATGTACAGACGACGCGAAATGCAGGAAAGATTTAATATTTCGGTGGGTACGCGTTACAGGACGTCTCGTCAAAGTACAGACACTGGTATGTATAATGAAAAATAAATGATATCATATAATATATAGATTATATAAGTAACTTATCGTTGACAATTCTTCAGTACGGCCGTTAAAACGAGATGAATCAGTTGAATCCGCGAGGGCGGGTCTATTGCACGATTTCGATCCCACGGAATATTACATCGGTATGACATTTGGTGGAGATAGTTATGGTGCAAATCGGTACGATATGGAAAATCAAGGTGATATTGATTCATTCGAGCCGAGTAATACGAGGGCATTTTCTACAAGTACAAGTCGCGTAGGTCCTCCACCCAGAGGATTGTTCGATGATATTTAAAAGGCATAACCGTATTTTTATAAATATGGTTTAGGTGCTAGTGTAGAACCTGTCAATTGGCTTTTAAGGATTTACACGATATTTGTATTGAGCAATATGATGTACGTCGATAAGAAGCAACATAATGAATCTTATTAAACGTGAAGTGTAAGGCTTTACATGCCTGTAGCATTTTGAATCTGATTACTACGTAGGAGCACGAACTAAAATAAAGTTGTATCATTATGAGATATATTTATAATTTATTATATATGAACAAGTTGGATTAAGAATGAAAGATGTGCAGATCTTAAAACAAAAACTTTTTTTTTTTTAAATAAAATTGTGATTACGGCGGAAGATAGATCAGTGATAATGCAATGAATGTTCGACTTAATATTAATATGTATATTATGTTTATTAGGACAAATATTTTTATTCTTCGGTTATTATTTTAAGTTTTGTATAGTTCGACTTATGTTGGAGCTAATAAATAATTTATATATGATTTTTTAACTATACGTACCTGAAATAATTATTCATTAATATGTAACTTTTTATAAGTAAGATTATACCTGAATATTTCTCTTATAATAATTAATCTTGACAATTTTAACTTATTTCAGTATTTTATATATATATATATATATATATATATATATATATTAAATTAAACTAAAAACTTACCGTTTGTTTAGTAAAATTT
>NW_012130123.1:318537-325126 GCF_000143395.1 Atta cephalotes | reverse complement strand
ACTTCCGTTTGTTTGAAAATTTAATTTGTTCTAGTCATTTTAATTCTATTTGTATTACAAATAGTTTATAAAGTTTTGGAATGATGAATGGATAGAAATGATATAAAAAGATCGACTCGGTGTGACTAACAGGAAAATTTAATAAGTCAGTATATAACAATAATAATAAAATTAATCTCCAATGTAAATATTCGCAAATAATTTAAAAATTAAAATATGGGAATTTATATTATGAAGGCATTTCAAAATAAATACAAGAATGAAACTTCTAGTACTAATTAGAAGTTTTGTCAATTATTTTATTACAAAATTTGTATCTCCCATACTTTTTGCGATTCAAATATATATATTTACAATTTAAGATATATTACCAAAAAAAAATATTCTGCTGATAAGTGGGGAATTCCTCTTAGCACTTCCTTTAAGCAAAAAATCTTACATTAATCTTACATTAATCAAGTGCGTGTATTTATAACACGTATCATCTATAAAAATGAGAATACATGAGCTAAAATCAAAAATAAATTCCTCTATAAAAAATTCTAATTATAATAACTCAAATAGCCTTTTGAAATAAGAGAATATACAAAATATTAGCGGCACGCTTATTTGTTAGAAAAAGTTTGTCATTTACATGCTACCATAGTACATGTCAGTGCATGTCAGTGCATGGACATTCTTCTTTTAGTATTGAGAGAATTGCAATCCTAAATCCAGTACTTTATGGCTATATCAATTCCTTTACTTTGTAGAATAGCCTCTTGAGATTATATATAAATGGAAAATTCTCTGACATTATCACGGAACCGCTAAATGGCAGAATATTTTTTTTTGAGTGATCCATGAGATTCAACCGAAAATTTCGAAATTTTTAATGGCTTTGTTTCTTGACAAAAATGTATTAAAACATATCAATTTTTATTTATGAATCTTATTTGTCAATAAGTATTTATATAAATAAGACGTCACTAAAATCAATTCCTGCATTTCTAATATCGTGAATGAAATTAACAATAGGAACTAAATATTTGATACTTTAATAGACAACATATAAAGGAATTAAATTTTCGAACTTTTGAGATTAATTCGAGCACGTGTCTCGAATAACATTTTTTTTTATAAACCTCAATAATGCTATTTAAAACGACTATATCACTCTCTAGAGTTTAAAGACATATATATAAAATATATTTATGAATTATATGCAAGCTTGTTAAAATATTGTATATCTGTTACGCGTGTAATTTGATAGAGATAAAAATGATTCGCTCATAGTGATGCAGATTTAACAATTTGTATATCACAAAACAATTTCTTGTCATTAATTAATTGACAAAATTACCCCATTGATAATGGATATAAAATATATACACATATAACGAAATATAAATCATGCATACATGCGATTTTGATCATTCTGTTAAACATTTTGGCGACAACACTTCGTAACAAATGTAACGTAAAATTAATGACAATAAATGTATCATGTAACATTCGAATATGATTAAATTTTCTTAAATATCTCGCCATACAATCAGCCGCTCTAAGTAAAATAAACGATGTAAAATGTAATGCTTGTAAGAATAAGAAATGATAATGCGTAGATTATTATTATTTTGATAATTTTTGTGCATTCTGACTGCGAAATCTTACTCTTGGTATTTTCTCTTTGTTCAGAATCCGCCGATTCCGGTATTAGCAGTAACGGTTCCAACAGTAATAAGCTCGATCTACTTCTCCGGTATTCATCAATATGGTCACCCTTTGATCGGCGTACCTGATAAATCGGCGGATTTTCTGAATGGCTAATGTATTTCGTGCTGCTTATTACAGTGCCATAATCATGATAAAATGTCATAGGTGTGCAACCAGCTCTCGATGTTCTCATGTGATAACTATTTATACAGCGATGATATAAGTGAGTATTTACTGTAAGATTGCAACAAGTGCGATTTATAACATAGATGTTCGGCTTTAACAGCGATTGCAGATCAAAGATGTCTTGAGGCCAGCGATGAAAATAGAATATTCCCGCGACGTTAGTTTTTGTGTAATTATAAACTAGCATATAATCTTGATTTTGATTGTATTGCGAGCAGAAAATATCCTCGGAATCTTCGTGCGGATACTTGAAGCATGAAACGTCATCATACTGACATAGAACTACTTCTATAGCGACCAACGACTTTTTCGTATATATCAAACGATCAGTGTACACTGGACTGCCCTTTGTTCTCGCGCATTCCCTGCAAATTGTATGTCGCGGCAAGAAAAGCGTGTCTATCAAGGTCTTCGCCGTAGCGGGACTATATTTCTCATAATAATCTTGAATGTCGTGTTCATATAAACTATTGCGTGGCTGCTTAATCGCTCTAATTTCTTCGTAAACATGATCAACATTCGCTAAGTTTCGAATAGTAGCTTCATGGTTTCCAATCACCTGTTGTCGATTGTAGTTCTCAGCTTTCTGTTGATTATCAAGACGTACCTTATTTCTCACATTTAATGGAATCTTTCTCGAATCGGATGAGCTATCAAAATTTGCGTCATCACGTTTCCTATCAATCGCAGAGATCGATCCTTCTTCTGCGGTAATATCGTTTTTTATGAATGTATTATCAGCAGTGACTACAGATTTGCAAATTTGCGTGTTCGTTACACCTACGTGCGGGATATGATATGCGTGTGTTTCTGGTGTGCGCAGTGTCATTATTGCTTCAGTGGAAAAGCTTACATTCGTGTCATCCGCTCTGTTCGTGGTGTCATTACATCTCGTCT
Source organism: Atta cephalotes (assembly GCF_000143395.1). Lineage (NCBI taxonomy): Eukaryota > Metazoa > Arthropoda > Insecta > Hymenoptera > Formicidae > Atta > Atta cephalotes. The sequence goes on along the minus strand of NW_012130123.1, from coordinate 322,348 downwards.
CTAATTTTAATTGCTTTAGGTGCAGCTGATAGTGATGAACACACGCAAAGTTATATCAATTCTTGGATCGCATTCCCTCGGATCCCAATTCCTGTTTGATCTTTTGTAAATCGTAGAGTACCTGAATCCCAAACAAACAGGCATTAAATATTGATATTGTAAACTCATAAATGATAATACTAATCCGAAAAAAATACTATGACAAATACCAGAAAAAAATACTATACGAAGTTTATTCGCTTCAAGCACAAACCTCTAATATAGCTGAAGCACTCCAAGCTTGAGTGCGGCAACTATCTGAGCAGTAACTTCCATCCTTGTTGGTAAGCTCAGGAAGGCCTCTCCAATGGTTGGTTGACACTTCGATAAAATGCCGAGAAATAATAGCTTCAGTCGATTCGATCATATGGTGTAATTCGTTTTCATCGTCGATTAATGACGCAAAGTGTAAACGCGCTCGTAGGAAATATCCTATCGGCCAGATCCATTCCTGAAAAAATTAGGAAAGATAAAATAAATGTTTAAGAATTTTGCATGAATGTTAAATCTATCAATCTTTATATTTCAAGACGAATATGCGATTATGATAAAGGATATTTACAGGTCCTTGATGATAATTCCATCCATGTGCTGTTTTAGCATCGGTACCATCATTGGAATTGTCATAATATCCATTATATGCCCAATCCGCAGGATCTAACGTCTTCATTCCTAGTGGGCCAAGTAATATCTCTTCCGCTTTTTTCAGTGCTGTCCAGGCATGATGAGGATTAAACAGTTCCGGAGCCTATTTGTGAATTATTATGAATTATGATTAGATTTGTTGTAATATAAAATACTTTTTTTCTATTTTATACACTTCGCAGAATATTTTTAAACACTGATAATAATACTCACAACGACCATCGCAACGGGAAAGTTAGGCCGCAATTGATAATCCGCCCATTCTTGCGTTGCTCCGTGACTGTCCTTGAATATACCTCGTCGATGGATTAAATTGGGTTTCGACTCGCTCTGTGACGGAATTTCATTTACGTAAAAGTACTTTTCGAAATTTGTTTGAATTCTGTCGGCCCATTGCTTATAACTCCAAGTTATTGTTTGGCCTATAGTTCATATACAATTATAATTAGAAAAAAATATAAAATTAATAATATTGAAACGTTAAGTATTCTAGATATTCTTACCATCGCGACTTTTACGTTGAACACTGCCGTATGGGAAAAGATTCTGTTTGTACAATTCGGCCAAAAAACTGAGAATGCATTTGCTCAGCCCAACTATCTCTACAGCGGAACCGTCTCTGGGGGTAGCTGGTTTGCCTTTATTACCAGCTTTTTCAGAAGATCCCATCTTGTCCATCCAGGTACCGCAATTAGCATCGTTGCCACCAAATACAAAACCTGTTTCGGGATGAACACCGATCTGATTGTTGAATCCACGATCGGTCATGTGCTCATCGATCTGTTTCCCGGCGTTTCTCTCTCTGAAGCAGAGACCTTGAAAATGTACTGTGAGAGCTTCCTGAATTACTTCATATAATGGTTGATCCTGAAACCATTTTTACATGTCACATAACGTGCACTTTTAAATTATTTATATTGAATTATAATTGAAGTTGCGGCTATTTTTTTACATGTTCTCCTGCCTCTAAAGCTGGTGAATCATCAGTCGGGAACAATCTTGAAACTTTATCGGATAAAATATCCAAACCATTCGACACTTCCTCGGCGTAACATTTTATCGTATAGAGCCACCACCATAAAGCATCGCGACAATTGTATCTATTTATAAGAATGAGATTGATGATAAGACTTAAATCAAAACTTCCCAAAATATTATCCTAAAGATGCTCTAAGAAAGTATATTATACCTCGCATTATTTCCTTTATCGAGCAGATTGGGGATCAGGCCGTGTCGTAAAGTACCGGCAAATCCAAGAATTATGAATCTTGCTTCGACATGCCTGTCAGTCAAAAGTAACAGCCCTCTCATAGCAATGAAAGTATCTCTACCCCAATTTCTTGTGTAACCCGTTGTAAAATGCGGTAAGCCTGCCGATAATGTTAAACATGTTTGCTCTGCTACTCCGTCATGGATTTTAATTTTTGGCTTAGGTGAACTAAGATCCGGCGATAAATTTGGCAATTGTGATGATCTTACCACACCACCCATTTGTATCGAAACCAAACTCAGTAATTTAACAAATGTAGTTCCGTTCTTAACAAAACTGGAATAAAAATATTAAACAAATAACATATGATTAATTTTTTTGTTATAGATATTTTATTCTTTTCAAAATATTAATTAGAAAACTTCTAAGTTGATAAAACTTCTAACTTTTGATACTCTAATAAATTTCGACTTTTGATGCTTACTCTGACATTAAATTGTTGCAGTGATCTAAAAGAATTCTATAAACGTTCACAATTATAACATCAAAGTAACTTGGCACAAGATATCTCGGGATTACTTTGAACGGTTCTGCCGTTTGTTCAAGCCAAATTCCAAGAGGTTTAGTGTCGTCATCCTCTTTTAAACGTTGCCACATGTAATCTAATAATTTTTTAATTACCATTTTTATCACATATCGTCAATATCATAACATACAATTATTTTGGAAATGGTTTCTGTTATATTACCTATTAACCAGTTACCCTGTCTAAGATTGACACACAGGGGATGTCCTAGATCGTTATTTGGACGAATATCAGCCAGTAAAGATATAATACCTAAATTGAGAACGCTCATTAGTTGAGGCACTTATTAAACAGCAATAAGATACAAATAAAACTCGTGCCAATATATTGATGTACGAGTTGTAATTAAGAAAATATGAAATGTTTATAAATATATTCTTCTCATATTCAATTAAATATTACCTTGCAATCCAGCATATACAAGAGGACCATATCCCGGTACATTATACACTCCAAATTTGCTCTGAGTTTCCTCTCGTTCTTCTTGGTCACATCTATATAACGTTTTATTTAAATCTGAGAAGTCCATGCCGGAAATTATATTATGTAATTCTGATTTTTCATTTGAAGTAATCTGCGAGATAGTATTTTGAAGTTTCATTAAAGCAGGTACTATATTCGCGTGAAGAGCCACACTGAAATTAAATTCATACATAAGAAAGTTAAAGGATATCGCAGTTTTGGGAACAGAAAGTTGTAGTTTATACCGTATAGCTATAACAGAACCAGGTTGGAAGTTCACAAAATTAAGCTGCGTGATTTTAGGATCGCCGGAATCGATCTTCTCGATCATCGTGGAGTCGCAACACTGTATGTGCTGTTTAAGGCTCAATGAATATTCGGACAATCCATTTATGATGTTTTCGTCCATTGTATATTTTTCAGGCAAAAGGAAAAGTGGTTTACCATTTCTGTAATGCGATTTATCAATCAACATAAACATGTAAATCTTCCTTTTAAAGAAAATAAAATTTACGGCTTACTTGGCATCAATGTGCGAAAGTGACGCTTCTAAAATAATTTCTTCCACTATACCCTCCACTCTCAGTGGTCTTACGTGCTTTCTCAGATCATGAGCGCTAGAGTCCGGGTGTTTAAAGGCTGTGAATGCAACCAAGACTACACTTTCGTGAGTAGTCGGTGAGTGTCTTGTTACGGCCACTATATCAGTATCCATTTGATCGACAAACACCTAAAAATCAGAAAATAAATTTTTAGTTACATACATTGACTTTCTAACACACACACACACACACACACACACACACACACACACACACACACACACACACACACACACACACACACACACACACACACACACACAACAA
>NW_012130123.1:311513-316385 GCF_000143395.1 Atta cephalotes | reverse complement strand
ACACACACAAAAATCGCAAAAACTGAGGAATTGATGACATACTTGTGGAAATTTTTGTTGACCAAGCATGTAATGTAAATCGTTTAATGCCTTTTTAGCTGCAATTATACCAGTTTTCGAATTAATAAATTTAACGTTGTTTGTCAAATCGTTGTCTATCCATGAAGTGTACTGCCTTTTCTCATCTACCACGTGTATCTGAAGAAAATAAAATTTCAGAAAATCTTGTAAATATATAGAATTTCATGGCAAAAATACAAAAATTTGAATTTGTACTACGAACTTACGTGATGAGGCACTAATTCGTCGTATCCGCGATTACTACCGCTAGCACAGCACGCCATCGATACGAGTGCTGCACTCGGGAGTAGATCAAAAATACTTCGTTTCTCTACTGGACTAGGATTATCGTGAGTCACATCCATGAACAGAGCGTGAGCTATGCTCGGTATTAACGGCCGTGTTCGTGGCTGCAGGAATGCTCCAACTGGTTCTCCTCCGTATCGATATACTAATCTTCCTTGTTCATGGCTATCCCAAGCAGACATAGCTTCTACAATATAACAATTTTGATGTATTTTTATTCGCGACATGTTCTTTTTTTATTAACTGTATTTTAACAATATTAAGTAAATAACAATTTTTAAAAAGTTTGACCTCTTATTAAAGATGTGATGCCAAGACGATTCACAAAGATGTTGTCTTTTTGATCAGAGTTGGTAAACAATTCTGCGACAACATAGAGATCTGAACGAATTCGTCGTGCAGCATCAAGCATATACTGCAAAGAGAATCATGCTATTAAATAAACCTTGCTGTATTAAGATTGTTTAGAATTGTGATATACCTCAGCGACGGGGATCGGTGTAGAATGGCAATTATCTAGTCGAATACCATCGAATATTTGTGCCGTTTGTTCTACATAGGACACCATATGCTGCCATAAGAAAGGACAATCTTCTGGTTTCTGTCCATATCTATAATAATATTAATAGTATATTTTAAATTATCTGTACATGTACTTTCTACTAATAATTCATTGAAAATTTAAATAATGTTTAACTGATATTTTTACCTGAGTTTTACGCTATCTCCCCAAGCGATGAGTTCTCTTCGAATGTACACATTAGAATCAGGCTCTGCGAAATTCTTCAAGGGATCGCTATTCATGACCCATCCATTGTGAGCCATAAGATAACATCCATCATCTGAATACATTATGCTTTCTCTTTCCATTAAAGATTTAGGTGTCCCGTAATCGGTAAAGTATCTACGGAATGTATATTTATCACATCAAGAGTCATATTTAGAAATTATAACGTTATAATATTTACAAATTTAAATAAAATTACCTGGGAATGAGAGGATTTTTCTCATTAATTTCTTTAATTTGTGGACCATCAGATTGCACTCTAAAATATCTCATGCCAGCAATACTATTTTCAACAGCAGCATTTAGATGGTTTTGAATATTGTTGGTAATAACTTCATTGAGTTCTTGCAATTTATTTTTCAAGTCCTCTGCACATCGTTTCAGACGAGTTTCCTCATCGAAACAATCAGCTCTAAAGTAAAAGAATCATGCATAAGCATATGAGAGAGAGCATACATTATATATCTTATCGTATCTACATTTATTTTACCTATACGTATTATACTTCTTCAGAGCAAGCTGTATATCTATGGTTGATTTTAATCTACGAAATGCAGGATCTTGAATCACTGTAATGTCTTCGGTTGTTATATTATTTACGTCTTGTGGCATCTCATTGCGCGCTGAATTTAAGAATTCCGCTACAATTTCATTGACATCGATGGTGTACATCTCATGTATCTTCACTAGTGGCAAGAAATGTGTGTGGAGAGCATGTCGAATCGCCTAAAGAAAATAAAATAGATACAAGACACATTAAAGCAGGATCGAAAAAATTCAATTTTAATTACTGGGGAATGATTTGTGACTTACATTCAAATGATCCTCGGTGTCAACTACGGTGGGAATACCTTTAAATTCCCATTCTCCAAAAGCTACCTGAGTTGTTAATTCAAACAATGCTGCATCCAAGATATAAGCCGGACGTAAATGAGGACTATTGATGCAGTTGTATGTGCACTCCGGGTGAGAAATCAGGAAAGGACTCTCATTCGCCGTATGATTTAGAACAATATCACAGATGCTTAACATCTGAAATATAAGATAATTGAAGGATATATTTCGAGAATATTTGCAAGAATACACGATTTATCCTATTCTTGATAAACAATAATTTACCTTCCATTCATTACGCATTTTATTTGCAAATGTTTCGATATCATGGTAAGTAACTATCTTATTGTTGTCATTAAAAGCGGGATTAAGTTGAGCTTGATCCTTCAGGCTGTACGACGATTTAGAACGTCCTAATTCCTAAAACAAAACTCGCGTTTATTGCAAATATTGTATTCTTACATTATACATCAATCGCGCGAACATTACCTGAATCGGTGTAAAATGAATTGTGTTATATCCAGAATTTCGTGCTACCAGTAATTTACTTTCCCATGTAGAAAAAGGTCCTAAACTCTTTGCTAGAACTGTTTGGACTTGAATACAATCTAAAGGTAATTTCTCCCCATGTTCACCTATTTTCAATTCAGGATCCACCAGCAAGTATCCGGATGCAACAGGTTTTATATTCCCTTCGACTCTGCAAAATAGACATATCTTATTATTAAGAAATAAAATTTTACTCGTAATATTCTTAATCCACTTACTGGTTAGTGACATAATAATGGAATGACCCTGACAAAGTTAAATGTATGCTCGCCGATTCGTCAATCCATTTCAATTGATAGTAAGTATGCCTCTCGAATTTCTTATCGGTCGATAATGGATGGTTTATAAAAACCTCAAGTGTTTTTCCAAGAAGGGAAGCTCCAAGTCGAAACTCAACTATCCAATCTGCGAGTAACGTAAAATCATTTACAGTGAAGACATGCCGTAACAAAACTTATCGAAATTCAGTTTAAAAAATAATTTTAAGAGGAGCGAAATTTCTTTTTAAAAACCTTTCTTTAATCTATATAATATCCCATCTAAATGTTCTCCATTGTTCACAGTTAGAACTCTTATTTGCTCATGGGTTGTGGGACGTGATGGCAAAGAATGCATGTTTTTAATTATCTGAAATTATAAAAAGAATTTTGTATTAAAAATGTAACAGATATCGCTTGTGATTGACAGAATCAAACATTAGTGAGAGGTAGGAGATGGAATAAGTTACCAAATTTTCGAAATCAGATCTGTCAGAGAGCTTCCAAAGGGATGATACGCCTCGAGCGTAGGAAACGGGTATGTGCTTAGCCAGCAGAGTATAAGCCTTAATAAAATATTGGCATAAAGCAGTTAGCAAGCGTGCACGATATTATATTACGGCGTTTCTGGTGTATGAGCACATATAAAAGCCGCAGCTATTCTTACCCTACATACTAGAATTACAATATCGTGGTACCGCAGAGACAACTGCTTTCTACCATAAGACTTGCCCCCCAATATGTAACAAATATGGCAAGTACCATTTTCCACTGCCATCAAACAATCGTATCACTAAGACTTTTTATTAAGAATATGGTCTCGCAATTCCGCACATTGTATTGCACATTCGCGCGTATAGAACTTACTGTAGCATCCAATCCTCTACAGAGCCATTTACGGATAATTTGCAGAAAGCATCTAAAAAGCCTTAAGACCATTTTTCTTGTACTGTGAATGAAGCGTCTTATTCTCCGAGCCATTGCCAATGCGAGTTAATTGAACGTTTTTAGTTGATTGATATGGACAATTTATTAGGAAAATGATATCGCAGCATCTGCCGACATTTTACTATGTATAAGCAAAATCCTTTATACGTACTACCTATAACAGATATATAAAATAAAAACTACTAGGTGCGTAAGATTACGTAGATTATGATATTGCATATACGTTTCTATAGAAATTTTTATATATATATCTCTAATGTTGTATAAAAGTTATGAAAAACAAATATTGGTAAAATCTTGATACTTACATCATGTTTTATAAGAGGCATTACAGAATAATTTAAATAAGAGAAATTATCAAATAAAAAAATTATAAGAGAAAATATAAGAGAAATTATAATAGATTATTCATAATGCATGTTAATATTTACATTAATATATAAAATGTTATATTATAATACCAAAATACAAACATTTATAGTAATCGATTAATAATCTCTTTATTAACGTTTTATGTTAACAATTATCACTTTAATTTGTACATATACAAATATACTTTGTAAAAGATATTAACGCAATTACGCAATACATATCACTACGTTTTACGTACCACGCATTTTTTTCATATATAAAGAAAGCAACATAAATCGATTTATGTAAGGAGCTGAATAAAGATTAGTAATTATAATGTACAAAATTATGATTTAGAATATAATTTAGAATATAATTTAGAATTATGATTTACATTAATCCTCTAAAACTAATGTCAAAATCTGTAACAGTTATTGATGCTGGATTTATGAGATTTGACTAAAAAGGCACTTTAATTAATTTGAAGGAACAAAAATGAGGTAATTTGCATAAAAAGAATAAATATTAATAGTAATAAACTACAAATTTGCAGATAACAAAAATAATATACATAAATAGATCCAAATAGACCCACCATCAGCTCCACAGTGATATATACATATATATATATATATATAAAGAATAAATACTAAGTTCAATAACAATAATTCAAATTTGTAGATATAGTACAAAGAATATAAACAAGTAAATTCAATAGACTTGAGTGATATATATGTATATATATATATATATATATATATATATATATATATATATATA
>NW_012130123.1:302494-309063 GCF_000143395.1 Atta cephalotes | reverse complement strand
TATATATATATATATATATATATATATATATATATATATATATATATATACATATATATGTATAAAATTGAATTAAATTTGATAATAATAATTAAAATTTATAACATAAGGAATACAACTGAGTAAGTTTAATAGACACACCGTCAACTCCAGAGTAATATACACAAAAAAGAATTAATACTAAGCAATATTAAATATGTTATCTTTTAAGATCATGATATGAATGCACAAATCAGAAATAAAGCGGTCAAGCTGAATCTTTAGTGTTTAAATAATTCCGTGTAAATTTGCAGGATTGGATAATTTCAAATTTGCAGATATAATAAAAAGAATATAGGGTCCAACCAGCTTCAGCAGACCCATCAGCTTTGAAATGATATAATTGAGCGAGTTAAAAATATAGACCGATTGAAAATATAGACCGATTGAAAATATAGACCGATTGAAAATATAGACCGATTGAAAATATAGACCGAGTGAAAATATAGATCGATTGTCAGCTTTGGAGAATTAATAAAGAACGAATAAAAGGTCAAATAAGTCAGTTGATATCACAAATACAAATGCGAAACGGCCACGTAACGATACAGCATAACAATATAATGATACGTATATAATGATAACGATAACAAATAACATTTAATATAATTATCCATCCATGCACAAAAAAAGAAAAAAAATGGGGCGCAAACAGCGCAAGTACACAAATATTATTATTCACACTAGGAAACAACTCGACAAACATATTTTCGCAAATGGATCATACACGATTAAAAATTTGATTAACACCTGCCGATGTACGAATACACACGTGCATGCACGCACGTGGCAAAAGCGACGTCTGAGGACTTTCCTTCGCACTTCGATGATTCCCTACCTACGTTGGTGATGAAGTGCAAAATGATATCGCATGAACACTGATGAACACGTTAAATACAAATGTCGTGCGCTCGCATTCAAACGATCAGGCAGAAGAATCTTTGCGCAAGTTGACCTCTATCTCGCGAAAGACAGGTCTGAAGGTCAATAAACAAGCACGATCAGAATGGAAGGGAGGTGACAATCGGTCAGTAGATTTGTATCACCAAACACGCAGCGCTCATTGGCGACGTTCACGCGACTAACTTCGGGCCGTTCCATTCAAATTTGGAGCAGCATTGATAGCACATAAATTTGAACATCACATAATATTCTCTGAAAAACATAGCGAGGAAAATTCTTTCCTTCTTGCTGGGAGATGCGATTTCATTGTTTACGTATCCATTTACATATAAAAAAAATAACGGTTTTAATTCGCGGATAACTTCAGAGATTCATCTCGGCGGGAAAGTTAAAATTAATTCTATCGTAGGTTTAAAAAGATGGAATCGTTTCTCCTTGCCATTCAAGTGTTCGAAGTTGGAAATATACGATGATGATAATGAATGTAAACATTTAACAGCTTTTCCGGAACTGACAACAAAATCTATAATACTATATTTACTGATATTAGGTTCGTGAATTCTATTTAATAACTGCTGATTAAAAGGCATTAATTAATTTTAAGGAATTAAAAAGACATATATAACTTGTATAAAAGAATGAATTATTAAATTTATTTTAATAACAATAATTCAAATTTTCAGTTGTAACTGAAAGAATTGAATGGATCTAATAAGTTCACATCAGCTCGGGAAAATTAATGTCTATTTCTATTAATATAATTAACTTTAATTAACAATCTCTGTTTAAAAATTAAATTAATAGAGCTACAAGCTAAGCAAGATCTTAATGCTATATTAGCTATATTAAAGAACAAACAGAATAGTTAATACGTTTGAATTAAAAAATTTGTTATATTGTTTAATATTGAAAATAATCCAATTGAGGTCGAAACTTTCTAATAAACTTTCTAATAAACTTGTGTTATTTAAAAATATAGGCTCATAGTCCTATTTATTAATTTAATTTTTATTTAAAACAAAAATTTCTGTTTAATTTATCTTTTTTTTATCTTTTTCTAATTTTTAGAACTAAAATAAAAATAAGTTAAATCGAGATTAATTTTAATCATGTTTATATAAATTACTCTTTATTCTTTTATAATTCTTAGAAATAGAAAAAAATAAAAAATAAATTAAACTGAAATTATCTACATTAAAATCTAAACTACATTTCTAAGACGTAAGTATATTAATATAATAATTGAAAGACGTAAGTATATTAATAAAGCGACAATCAAGTTTAAAACCACAATAAGACAGATCCCCGTTGCATGCAGTTATTGAAAAAAAGGAAAAGAGATATAATCGTTCTTGGGGAAATTTCCATTATATTGTGTTTAAATTAACAAAGGTCGTTTTCCTGAACTCGCAAAACTTTTTCCATCCTTTTCGAGCGTTCTGAAAAATTATTAAAAAATTATAATCGTGCCACGTGATCGCGCATGTCATCCGCTTATCGCTGGTTCGAGTACAGCCGCGCCTGCAGTCACGGTGACATTCTAACCTCAATTGAGCATTTTCCGAGCAAATCCGTGATCGCCAGAATCTTTTTTCTAGCGTTTTCCGATCACGTTCATGAAGACAAGCAAGATTTTAGCTTTGATGGAAGATTGACGAGGATTATTATTTCTCTTGAGAGCTCGGACTGTTAAATGCTTCAAAATATGAAAATCATTTCGCACATTTCTGATGCTTATTTATCAAGAATTGCCAAGAATCAGTTTTTTGCACAACGCACATTCTCCAACATCTAATAAAAATTCGTGATTAGTTTTAGCGTTATTCGACGGATGCGACTGTCGTACGAAAAAAAGGAAATCAAAGGGAATACCGTGAACGATATCGCGAAGTGTCGCTCATTCGCCTCTTCTTTCCTAACCTCATAATCAGTCCGAAATTTATAGCGCCCCCAAGTAAAACGACGTCGAAGTCGCGAGAAGGGTGCGATACACGCGGCGCGTCGTGTGCTACACGACGATCGACGTTTACGGTCACGTCGACGAGAAAAAAAAAGAAGTACAAGAAGGAAAAGACGAAGGAGAGTCGCAGATCTAACGATTCTGACATTGAGCTTCCATCGTTTCGTTATCGAATCGCACGTGGCTCCAAGGACGGCAACTCCTCGCCGTCCGGATTCGCTTTCTCCTCTTTACAGACTTTTTCAAAATGGCAGCGGCTACGGACGAGCTGAGTAAGTACTCCCGAGAGAAAAAAAAGAGAGGAAAAGAAAAAGAAAGAAAGAGAGAGATGATCTCCTTTATGCGCGATGTATAATAATCGACAACCGGGTCGTGGGTCATGCCATTTGTCCTGAAATAGAGAATGGAGCCAACTTAAGAGGTTCAACGCAAACCTGATTGTCATGCTAGAGAGACGACCTCGGGGAGGACCTATGGATTTCCATCCTTTCCTTGATGCTCCTCCCTTGCACCTCCCCGAACACGTGTCCGCAACTGTCAAATCTCGATACTGTCGTTTAAATCCCATTGACATCCCTGACAATCCCGATTCGACAACACATGATGTCAGCATTTTTTCAAAATGATCTCACGTTCGATTACATCGCTGAAATAAGATCGATATATGAGGGCTATGATCCGATTCATGTGGATTCATGCTCATAAGCATTATTTACACGAGTCATTAGATCTTTTTTTTATGCTACACTAAACTGTATTAATTCTCTCTCTCTCTCTCTCTCTCTCTCTCTCGCCAAAATATCGAATAACATATATCTATAATCTCATTTTAAGTTTCAAAAATATGTATTAGTTCAGCCATAGAAGACAAATCTCTTGTTTAATTTTAATAAATAATGAGGATAAAATAATTCTGTTGTGAATCAGACTGCAATCAAGATCAATTTGTTCTTCTTAAGCCTGATTTCATCAAACTCTCTCAACTTATTCTTTACCTTTTTCTAATTCTAAGAATCTTAAGATAAACGGTAAGTTTAATTGTTGATTAAAGTTAATCTTACATTGATGGTACCGAGCCTTGAACTTTTTGCATTCTCTTTTTTCATTATAAAAAGAGAAAAAAGAAAAGAAACTCTCTCTCTCTCTCTGTGCAAGAGGTTGAGCTAAAAAGAATATGTCTATTATTTCCTATTGATAGATATATAAGATGCTATAAGACATATAAGATCCTATAATAGACATATAAAAGTATGTTTATTATTTCACTTTAATTAAATGTAACATATGATTAGAAATTCTTCTTTCTCTTGCGATCAACTCTGTACATGTAAGAAAGATTGGAGAAATATTAATTATATGCCATAACTTTCTTGTGTTTCATTTAGTTTTACTTGAGCGAGTGTTCCTCCGTCTGGGTTCTGCTGAGACAGATGAGCAGTTACAAGCGTCAGTTTGCAAATTTTTACCTCCTGTGCTGCTCAAGTTGTCTAGTGGACAGGAAGGCGTCAGGAAGAAAGTGATGGAACTATTGATCCATATAAACAAAAGAATAAAGAGCAGACCCCAAGTTCAGTTGCCTGTTGAAGCTTTACTCTTACAATATCAAGATCCATCAGCTAGTTCGTTTGTGATTGTATGTTATCAGCGCAGATCAATTTATGATTTACGAAATCAGAAAAAGACGTCATAATGTATATTTGAATAATTGCAGAACTTTACAATAATATATATAAAGTTAGGATATCCTCGAATGGAGTTGAACAAGCAAGCAGAATTAGTTCCAAGTGTATTAAATGCTATTGAGGGAAAACCATTGTCTCATCAAGACAGGTTTGCTTTTTACAAATTCCTTAATTCTTAATTACTCTTATATTTTAATTTTTCAGAGCTAACGGTGGATCTATTGGATCCAATTAAAAATCTTTTTGTCAAAAAGATTAATTTAATATTTTTATCTTACAATTTTTGATTATTTTTATTATAATATATCTAGTGTATTTATTGTTTTTATATAAGTTATGTTATTCTGCTTTTCTTAATGATGAAATGAAATTAATTAGTGCCTTTTAATTATCATAAATTAATTAAGTTTTATAGAATTAGCATCAGTTTGTACAGATCTTTTCAACTTCGGAGAATTAATAGAATTTTTTATTTTCAATATCAAAAGATTCTATAAATTATTTTTATATATTTATATCGTTATCGTAAACGAGACTTTATTTCAGCTTAATGTTGATCATAATGCCAGCATTAGGACATATCAACATACCAGCAGATCCTGATAAACGGGCCTCTCTCTTAGGTTTGCAAGACAAACCTTACGTGGCGAAACAGCTCATAAATTTTATGCTCGACATATTATTATTGCCATATGGGTAAGATATACGCTGGACAATAGCGTTACTTTTAAATATTTACTTATAGTTTCTAACTGCAATATATAAATATCACTAGATCTGTGGGACAAACGGAAAATCAACAGGGTTCAGGTCAGACTATTGATTGGTCTCAGTTCACTGTACCGCCGGGCTTAAGCGACTACGCGTTCAAAAGAGTAATAGGCGAGAGTCCACCTACAGCCGAGCAACTCGAGCAAATAAAGTTGGGCATCGTTAAGTTCCTCGCTGGTGGATTTTTCCCGGATACAGATATTTTGATACACTTAATCGTAGCGGCTGCGGATACCAGATTCAGCATCGCTAATATGGCGGATTTAGAATTGAAAAAAATGATTGGGTGCGTGTGAAAATTGTCAGAACTTGTTTGGCATAGATCGGAGCTGTGTAATTTCTTCTGTATTCATCCGTTTAGCACATTGGATTGGTCTTCGATGCAATTAGCAGCTCCGCTTTATACATTATTCTTGGGTACCGATGCATTAGCCACGCAAAAAGAGGTAAAACCCGAAATGAAACGGCTACCTGCAAGCACACGAATTCGTCTCAAGCTTTTGCAATATCTTTGTCGAGTGACTAAAGCGGGATTCATTATACCACCGTGTATTCAGGTAAGTTAAAGCAAAAAGTGGAGTTATATATATTACGTAATAAAATTGTCATTTTTTTCTTAGGTTATTTTTGATTCACTCTATGGAAAAAATACGAATGCAAAGTTGAAATCATTGGCGCTGCAATTTACATCAAATATTGTCCAGCAGTAAGTGTTTTATAATTCAGTCGCTATTAAATTTTTTATGTATAGCATTACTGTTTACTGAATATTTATAGATTTTCAACATTTTCAACATTATTTCGCAAAGGAAAATATTGATTATATCTTCTATTCATATGAAACGTATAATTACTTTGCGAATTTTTTGTTTGCAAACTCTTTACACATGTGATATATTATAACTTTGTCTCTCATTATTTAAAATACACATCTTATTATTGTACATATATATAATAAGTTATTCGATTTAAAAATATTTTTTAAGCTGCAGTCTGGTACCATTAACTCGCGTCGCTGGAGTAATCTTGAATGGCATGATAAAATTGATCTCCGAAGGCGATGACATGCATAAACCGATGGCTTATACAGTTATTGGACAACTTGGTCAAAGAATACCATCTCTGATAAATAAAGATTTAAGTTTGTTACACAACTTATTTGACACGCTTGTTTCTGTAAGAGTTCTGTATTATTTCTGTATGATTATTGACAT
>NW_012130123.1:300277-301988 GCF_000143395.1 Atta cephalotes | reverse complement strand
TAGTATAGTATACTATATATATATATATATATATATATATATATATATATATATATAATTATTAAATTTGAACATTTTGTTTAAGACGGACGGTGAACTGCGACGTACGGTAAGAGACGCATTGATTTGCGTAACATCTGCGTTTGTGCTAAATAAAGAGGATGAGAGCAATATAGCTCTGATGAATGCTCTATTGTCGGTACACATTGAATCACCAGAATCGAGCGTAAGGCATGTATATAGAAAATTATAGATTATTTATTATATTAATTTTAATATATAATCGTGTGTGTAACATGTATTACTTTGTATATATATATATATATACATATAGATTTGTGGCAATGCATTATGCCGCAACCGTGTTTCCACCCGATGACGCTCCATCTCGGTATCTCTTGTTATTAGCGTGTGGTGACAATAAACATGAGATTAGTACAGAAGCCATGAAAGCGCTTTATGGTGTTGTGCATAAAAACGAGGACGATCAACAAATTAGCAGTAAGATAATGTTACCTGAGTTTGTAAAACTAGTAAGTTATGTTTATTCGAAGATGCAGTCGAGAATGCCTGCCGCGAGTAGCGGCAGAAACACGGACAAGCAAGTACTCCCGTATAGTATCGTTACATTTTCCGAAGTAAGTTCTAGG
Organism: Atta cephalotes; assembly: GCF_000143395.1. Classification (NCBI taxonomy): domain Eukaryota; kingdom Metazoa; phylum Arthropoda; class Insecta; order Hymenoptera; family Formicidae; genus Atta; species Atta cephalotes. The sequence continues at coordinate 301,338 of NW_012130123.1, read as the reverse complement.
TGGAAGTTAGATTTGTGAATGCTGCATAAATATATTTACAATTATAATTTATATTGTTACAGATTATTTCTTATTTTCGCATTTGCCTCGCTAGAAGTGCTAATATTCCCGCGCGAAATGAACCATTACAGCATCCATGCGAACATACGCCTTTGATTGGACGTTACTTGGAGAAATTATACAAAGATCAACCAGAGATATTAAATAATTATCTCGACATGATTTTACTTTTAAGTCATTCTTCCGCAGGTAAAAAATAATCATAAATAAGAATCAATTATGCAATATGTTGCACTCGACGTTTAACTATGATTGAACTCAAAAGAATTATATGATATATTGTGTCAAGTTAAGTATATTTTGTTATCATGGTACAGATCAAATTTCCTTGAATGCATTATTGGAAGTATTTGGATCCGTTCCACATTATATAATAAAATCATATGAGAAGGAACTGCCGTGGCTGTGTTCTTTGCTCACGTCTGCTAAACACGACGTACGACAACTAGCTGCGAAGATATACGCCGTTATTACTGGATACTTACCGAGAAATGAATTTGAGAAATATGTTTCGAGTATTATGAACATTATGAATAGAAAAAATTTGGAAGCACAGCATGGTGCATTAATGGCATTGACTTATATGATGGAAAGAAATTTAATACAACAACGAAATGGAAATAAAGAGGATTTGTGCAATTGGACGACTTACAATGATATTGTGAAAGCAATATGTATGTATTTATATATATCATGTTACAGATTTAATATACTTGAAATATTATGTTTATTATATTCAGGTACATATCTTCGTGATAACGCGATATTATTGATGGATGCAGCTATTCAAGCTGTTGGTATCTTAGGTAAAGCATATTCTCTACCTTTACCAGCAGAAGGTGATAATGAATTGAATAAGAAAGCGATAGTAGAAACGCTCTTTTCCGTATTATCTAATGCTAAATTGAATACTAAGGTTTGTAATTAATTACATATTGTGTATGTTAGTTAAATATTTTATATTTGATATCCTATAGTCTTACAGCTTTATTTTGCTTAGA